>NC_066584.1:408561318-408861318 GCF_024323335.1 Lathyrus oleraceus
AGGGTGGATGGGTCCGTTATTGTGCACCTATATTGTACAAGTGGTTTATTTCTCACTTGTCGCAGTCCACTCTATACAACAAGGAAAATCTCATGTGGTCAAAAAGGCTTATGGCTCTTACCTATAGGGGCATAGTATGGTACAATGCAGCGTATGATATTGGGACGATTGTAGTGAGTTGTGGAGAATTCCCCAGCGTACCTCTTATTGGTACCAAGGGAGTTATCACGTACAATCCATCTTTAGCATACCGTCAGCTTGGATATTCCATGGATGATAAGCCTAAGTCTCTAGTTACTCCTGTTGTCATCCAAGAACGTGAAGAGAATGTGAATCTTAAAAGGGATGTTGTGAAGGCTTGGTATTGTATTTCTCGCAAGAAAAGGTCCGAGTTAGGTTCTCGAAACTGTGTGGAAAAAGAGGCTCATACCACTTAGGTTAAAACTTGGGCTTCTAAGATCAAAATTCCATACCTCCCTCCACCACCTTTGGGTAGCGAGCTTGTAGAACCTGCTCATGTCTCTTTTGAGGAATTCAAGAAGCTAAAGGCAGAGAACGCCCAATTAGTGAAAGATAGAGACATTTGGAAGAACAAATTTTACTTTGCTAATGGGAAATGTTCTAAACTCCGTAGTCAACTGCAAGAGAAGGAAGATGTGATTGTTCGTCAAAAGGTAGCTCTAGAAGAAGGGGTCTCCAAAAGGCAAAGGCTAGATAGAGATCTCAAGGTGTATTGGTTTGCTTCCGATCAACACAAGGAGAAGCTGCTGCATACAGTTGGACTTCTTGGACAAGCATTGGAAGAGAAGACCTCTCTAAAGGCTGAGTTGAAGACTAGGCATAGGGTTCCTCGATTTGTTGTATTCTTGTTTGTACTTTTCTTCATTGCCTTTATTTGTAAGCACTTATTGTATTTCCTTTTAATACAATGTTACTTTCAGTTTGAAAGAAGTTTGCAAATGTTTAAAACTTATCAAGTCCTTGAAAGTAAGAAGTGATTAAAAACAAAAAGAAATCATGTGCATCCATGCATCATTTTCACTATCATTCGTTGTCATATTTTGTCAAAATAAAATACTTTTCAAAAGTCTCATTCTTGTCTATTCTCTTCTTTAGAAGTGCCTGCTACCCGTCACAGATATCCAACAAGGGCTAATATTCAATTGAAGATGGATGCTCTCAAACAAGAAAATTGTGAACTGCATGAAGAGGTTTTCACTCTCCGAGCCAACCAGGAGAGACAAGCCGCATTGATTGAGACCTTGATGGCAAGGTTGGAGCTCATACCTTCAACTCCTTTGAGTAAAACCATGTCTAATCTGGTTATTTTTTATACTACTATACCTGTTACAATTCCTACCACAACTGTGGTTATTGCTGTTGCGACTATCGACTTCGGTATGTCATCCGGATTTGCTTACCCATTTGGTCATCCTTATGGCCCTCCTCGTGGATATCAAGGATTCATTCCTCCACCAGAAATGACTCAAGGATTTCCCACCGGTCCTTTTGGTCCTTATGGAACCCAACCTCTTAGCTCTCATCCACTTGGGTCACAACCCCTGGTTTCTCAGCCGCTCACTTTGGAACCAACCGTGTCTCAGGATTTTGTTCCTCAATACTATGGCGCTAATCCCTATGGAGCTCAACTTTCCATGCCCATGGTAAACCCTGGCCATACTATATCACCTGCTGTTGTGGTTACTTACCCTCTTCAAGAGGACCCCGTTGATTTATATCATGGCCCTAGCATCCACTCAAACGCTGTCGAGGACGCAGTACAAGGTCAAATCCAAGCTCTTAACAAGAAACCGAATGCCCTCCAAGGGAAGGATCCCTTTGGAAAGAACACAGGCGAGATATTCCTCGTTCCAAATGTAAGTGTCCCTGCTAAATTCAAGGTACCAAAATTTGAGAAATATAAGGGCAATACTTTCCCTCATACGCACCTAGTCATTTATTGTAGGAAGATGGCCGCTTACACAGATGATGACAAACTCTTGATTCACTACTTTGAAGACTCTTTTTCTGGTGCTCCATTAAGGTGGTATATGAGCTTGGAGCGTGCAAAAATTCAAAACTTTCTTGAACTCGGTGAGGCATTTGTGCAACACTATAAGTATAATTTGGACATGGCACCAGATCATACTCAATTGGGCAGGATGTCCCAAAAAGAGTGCGAATCATTTAAGGAATACGCACAAAGGTGACGGGAAGTTGCTTCCCAAGTCACTCCACCTGTTGAAGAAAAAGAACTGTGCAAATTATTCTTGAGGACCTTAGACTCCTTTTACTACAACAAATTTATTTTGAGCATGCCTCGTGACTTCACCGAGATGGTGGGGGTCGGTGTACAACTCGAAGAAGAGGTAAAAGAAGGAAGAGTGGCTCATATAATTCTGCATCTGTTAGTGGAACCAAAAAGTTTGGTGGATGGCAGAAAAAGAAAGAAGGAGATGCTAATGCTGCTTCCCACTATAGACCAAACAATAGAAGACAACAACATTAACTAGCTGCCCAAGCAGCTCCAACTCCACAAGTGCAACAGCCTATGCCAGGCTACTATCAACAACCCTTGTAGCCGCAGTGGCACTAGGGGCACCTATGATGCCAAATATGCCCATGCCACTGCACCCGATGTTCCCCGTTTATCCTCCACAATATTTGCAGTTGCCACAATAGTATCATCCTTATCCACAGTATCCACAACAACCACCGCTTCAGTATCATCCATAATGGCAACAACAACAACAACAACAACAGCAAAGATAACAACCATCTACATCTGCTACTCAGCAAAATCCACATCCTCCGAAGACTCAATTCCAGTTTGATCCAATCCCGGTGACATACACTAATCTACTCACCCAGAATATCATAGAAAAGTGTGTCACACCACCAGTGCCTGACAAGCTGCCTAGATGGTATAAACTTAATGAACGTTGTGCTTTCCACTCTGACGCGCCAGGGCATGACACTGAAAATTGATTTGTATTTAAAGGAAAAGTTCAAGAAATTGTGAGATTGGGAATGATTAAGTTCGGTCATATGCCAAATGTGGCAACTAGCCCATTTCCTAGGCATGGGGAAGTAAATATGATTATCGAAGATGAGAACTTGATTATGGATGTCCTGAAAGTGAAGATTCCATTAGTGCCTGTGCACCTCAAGTTGTTCAAGGCCGGTATTCTAAAGCAAAATCATGAGAAGTGCTATGTTTGTTTGAGGGACTCTAAAGGTTTCTTCGATACGTAGAAAGATATATAGATGTTGATTTCCAGCGGTGTGTTACAGGTTGGTGAAAAGAAAAAGAAGGAAGAAGTGTCAGTCATAGTGCATATCTTCAATAAGCCTAAGGCTTTTGATATATTTTTCCCATCCAGAGAAATTACACCTCCTACCAACTCTGCTAAGCACTTAGACATCAAAATGTCAGCTCCTTTCCCCTACAAATCTGATAAAGTTGTACAGTGGAGGTACGAGCCTACTATCACCATGAATGGTGTTGAGAAACCATTAGTCAACAACAAAGTTGTCACTAATATTATTGATGCAAGCGGTCTCACGAGAAGTGGTAGGGTTTTCACTCCTACTAATCTTAGAGGTGGTAAGCTCGTGGTCGAGAATCCCGACAATGGTAAAGCTCCATTGTTCATTCTTGAGAGGAGACTCATACAGGATATAGATGCTGAAGAATTTTTGTGCCTGATACGAAAGAGTGATTATAAGGTGGCGGATCAGCTTCTTCAAACCCAGTCAAAGATATTTGTTATGTCTTTGCTCTTAAACTCTGAAGCATACCGCAAGGCCCTATTGAAATTCTTAGGGCAAGCCTACGTAAATCCAGATGTCACGGTTGATTAGTTCGACCATGTAGTTGGAAACATTACATCTTGCAACACACTAAGCTTTTCTGACAATGAGTTTCCCGCCGAGGGTAAAAAGCATAACAACACTCTCTACATATCCATGGGATATGAAAAAGACTCTCTTTAACAAGTTTTGGTTGATACCGGCTCTTCTTTGAATGTGATGCCGAAGATTACTCTTGCCAAGTTGTCCTATATTGGTGTTGATATCAGACCAAGTGATGTTGTTGTGAAGGCCTTTAATGGTTCTAGAAGGGCTGTAATGGGTGAAATTATCTTGTCGATGATGGTTGGTCCGTAGCAATTTCAAATTCTCTTCCAGGTGATGGATATTAATCCTGGTTACAGCTGTCTGCTTGGGAGACTATGGATTCATGACGCAGGCACCGTCACATCCACCTTGCACTAGAAATTGAAATTTATCCAAAATGGTAAGCTTGCTATTGTCTATGGTGAGAAAGTCCTGATGATCAGTCAATTATCTGCTTTTAGATACATCGACGTAGAAGAGGACCTTGTCATCACCCAGTTTCATGGGCTTGAGATTACAAATGCAGTGCGAATTGAGAACCACGATGAGGAGGATAAGGTGGGAACTTCTATGGCATCTTTGAAAGATGCGCAACAAGTGGTGGCCAATGGCCAAGCCTCGACTTGGGGAAAGATTGTGCAACTGAGTGATAACAAAGACCGTAGCGGGTTAGGGTTTAATCCCTATGAGTTGTCAGCCAAGGCACCAAGGGCTATTCAAGAGGTGGAGCTGATTTCCGAGACATTTAGAAGCGACGGGTTTATGGACCAGTCATGTGCTATCCTACAAGATGATGCTAATGAAGGACCAAGCTTTGTAACGAGGGAAGGATCGAGCCAGAGGACTCCTAATTGGACGTATGTAGATATTCCCGAAGTCATGCATGTGTCCGAGTAATATGTTTTGTTATTTTTTTTGTTTTTGTTTTTCAAAAAGTTTCCCTATGCTCTGCCCAAGGCAGATGTGTTTTTGTTTGGGCTTCATGAATTTTGTTGTAACTCTTAATAGCATAAATAAAAGTTAATTTTGATTTCAATTATATCTTTTTCCTTTTTGCTTTATTTGGAAAAATGGTAAAGAAAATAAAACTTTCAAAAATATAATGACAAACTTTTATCTGCATGTGCAATTTATCTCGGTTAGTTTCTAAAAATCAAAAACATAACTGCATGTGCAAATTTCTCAATAAACCAATTGAACACAATGACCCTGCGCCCTCTCCCAACTTTGAGTTCCCAGTGTATGAAGCAGAGGAAGAAGAGTTTGAAGATATTCCAGACGAGATTTCCAGATTGCTAGAACAAGAGGACAAGACTCTTGAGCCCTACAAAGAGCCGATGGAATTGATCAACTTGGGCACCGAGGAAGATAAGAAGGAAGTGAAAATTGGGGCATTACTTGACTCTGATGTGAAGCACAAGTTGACAACACTGCTAAGAGAGTATGTTGATGTGTTTGCTTGGTCCTACCAAGACATGCCAGGGTTGAACATCGATATCATTGAACACAAGTTGCGACTCCAGCCCGAATGCCCACCCGTGAAGCAAAAGCTAAGAAAAACTCATCCTGATATGTCTATCAAAATCAAGGAAGAAGTGCAAAAACATATTGATGTTGGGTTTCTGATCACACACACACACACACACAACACACACACAACACACACACACACACACACACACACACACACACACACATATATATATATATATATATATATATATATATATATATATATATATATATCCCCAATGGATTACCAGCATTGTGCCTGTGCCGAAGAAGGATGGAAAGGTCAGGATGTGCGTGGACTATATGGATCTAAACATATCCATCCCGAAGGATGACTTTCCTCTACCTCACATAGACATGTTGGTAGACAATAATGCGAAATTCAGTGTCTTTTCATTTATGGATGGTTTCTCCGGATATAACCAGATTAAAATGGAGCAAGATGACATGGAAAAAACAACCTTTATCATCCCGTGGGGAACATTATGTTATAGAGTGATGCCTTTTAGCTTGAAGAACGCTGGTGCAACGTACCAGAGGGCCATGACGACCCTATTCCATGACATGATGCATAAGGAGGTCGAGGTTTATGTGGATGATATGATAGCCAAATCTAAAATGGAGTTAGATCACTTGGATCATCTTTTGAAACTGTCCAAGTGCCTGAGAAAATATCAGCTTCGTCTAAATCCCAACAAATGCACATTTGGGGTACGACCTGGTAAGTTACTTGGTTTCATTGTCAGTCAAAAGGGTATCGAGGTGGACCCCGATAAAGTAAAAGCTATAAGAGATATGCCTGCACCAAAGACAGAAAAACAAGTTTGAGGCTTCTTTGGAAGGTTGAACTACATTTCTAGGTTTATCTCAAATATGACTGCAACCTGCTCTCCGATCTTCAAGTTGTTGAAAAAAGATCAAGTCGTTGTATGGAGCGAAGACTGTCAAAATTCTTTTGACAAGATCAAAGAATATTTGCAGTAGCCTCCCATCCTGCTTCCCCCTATTGAGGGTAGACCTTTGATAATGCATCTTACAGTGCTCGATGAATCCATAGGTTGCATCCTTGGTCAACAAGATGAGAAGGGTAAGAAAGAGCATGTCATTTACTATTTGAGCAAGAAGTTCACAGACTGTGAGACAAGGTACTCGATGCTTGAGAAAACCTGTTGTGCACTACATTGGACTGTCAAGCGCCTCCGCCAATACATGGTGAATCATACAACTTGGTTGATCTCGAGAATGGATCCGATCAAGTATATATTTGAGAAACCTGCTCTGACCAGCCGGATTGCTCGTTGGCAAATGCTATTATCCGAGTATGATATTGAGTATCACACCCAAAAAGCTATAAAAGGGAGTATCCTCGCTGATTATTTGGCACATCAGCCTGTTGAGGATCCTCAATCTGTGCAGTTTGACTTTCCTAATGAAGATGTTATTGCTTTAAGAATGAAAGACAATGATGAGCCACCTATTGAAGAAGGTCTCGAGCCTGGATCCATTTGGGTTTAGTATTAGACGGTGTTGTCAACGCGTATGGACATGGCATAGGAGCTGTAATTATTACTCCTCGAGGTTCACATATACCTTTCACAGCAAGGTTGGATGTTGATTGGACCAACAACATCGCAAAATATGAAGCATGCATCCTTGGTTTGGAAGAGGCTATTGATATGTGTATCAAATTTCTTGAAGTGTTCGGTGACTCTGCTCTTGTCATCAATCAGATTAAAGGAGAGTGGGAAACTCGTCATCCGGGTTTGATCCCATATAGAGATTATGCCATAAGATTGTCTACTTTCTTTACTAAAGTAGAATTCCATCACATCCCTCGAGACGAGAACCAGATAGCAGATGCTCTTGCTATACTGTCCTCCATGTATCAGGTGAATACGCATAAAGAAGTGCATTCCATCACTATCCAGACACGTGATAAGCCTGTATATGTCTTAAATGTCGAAGCTGTGTCAGATGAGAAACCGTGGTTCTATGATATCAAGTGTTTTCTTGAGAAGCAAGAGTACCCGCTTGGGGCGTCTAACAGAGATAAGAAAACCTTGAGGCGGTTGTCAGCTAATTTCTTCTTGAATGGGGATGTGCTATACAAAATAAACTTTAACATGGTCTTGCTCAGATGCGTGGACAGACACGAAGTAGGCATGTTAATGGTAGAAGTACATGAAGGGTCTTTTGATACACACGCCAATGGACATTCTATGGCAAGAAAGATGCTCAGAGTTGGTTATTATTGGCTGACTATGGAGTCAGATTGTTACCAGTATGCTATACAATGCCATAAATGTCAAATATATGCAGATAGAGTACATGTACCTCAATTACCTTTGAATGTGATCTCTTCACCATGGCCCTTTGCAATGTGGGGAATTGATATGATCGGTATGATTGAACCGAAAGCATCTAATGGAAATCAGTTTATTCTTGTGGTAATTGATTACTTCACTAAATGGGTTGAAGCCGCATCATATGCAAATGTTACCAAGCAGGTGGTAGTCAGATTCTTGAAGAATAATATCATCAATAGGTATGGTGTGCCGAGCAAGATCATCATAGATAATGGGTCTAATTTGAATAACAATCTTGTCACCGAGCGGTGCAAAGAATTCAAGATTGAGCACCACAATTCTTCTCCTTACAGACCCAAGATGAATAGGATAGTTGAAGCTGCTGTAGCGGTGTATTCGTCGCTATATGATCTATTGGTTAAATCATAAGCAAAGTATACAATAAACATAGAGTCGCCACCGCACTTTTATTTATCCTAAGGACTGGTTAAAAAGCGAACAAAAACCTAAGAAGTTTTACACGTAGAAAACCAATGAAAAGATCAGAGATCGGGGTAAGGGGTAAATTACGCAATGGGAAGGTGTTAGGCACCCAATGCGTCCTAGGTACTCCTAGGGAGCCCTTTTCACACTTTGTTGTTTGAAAATTATTATTTGTCATGACATAAGTATTGTGCAAACATGATTGGGATGATGAGGAAAGAATGTACAAATTAATTATTTTTGTGTTTGGATGGATAACCATTGCCTACGTACCTTCCATCAAAGGTAAGGATCAAAACGCCGTAGTTCGGCTAAAAACTTCCAAAAATTAGTGAGTTCAATTTTAAACACAAGCCCTAAGGTTTTACGTTACCCATGGGAGAAAACTCAACCTTATATAACAACTAGTCCACCATGTGAGAAAAGCTTCCACTTGCCAGAGAGGGGTTAACCCTATAATAGGCAAGGAAGACTTACAATTCATCTACTAAGGACAAATAGGAGAGATTAATATCAACCAACTAGGGTAAATCAAACCTATAGCTAATGTATGAAAACTTAACAAACATGGACAAAGCCACAAAATCATTTGAATGGGTGAAGTTAATTGATTTGGATTATTTACAAAACATGGTCAAAGTATGATTAAAGTCAATTCAAAATGAGTATTTACAAAAATGGGGGTTTGGAAAATCATGGACTTAAGGTCCAAGTTTCTAATTTGGAAAGAAGGTGAGAATGTTTGCACAATACTTATTTCAAAGTTTAAAACATGTGTGAAAAGGTTTAGGACACAATGGGATGAATGGATGGAATGTAAAACTTCTTGGAAGGTTCACCTCTTGAAATCATATAGAAGATGATTCAAGTGGGTCCTTAGGAATAGGCTACAAGTGAGCAATAATATGAACATGGTAACAGATGAAAGTAAATAAAAGCGGATACTGGATGCCACTCAATGGTCTTATACCTGTCTCCTAAAACAAGTAAGGATATCAGAGGCCACTCTATGGACTTACACTGATCTCCATCAGAATAAAACAAAAAAACAAAACAGGGAAATCAACTGCCAATCCATCTGGACTTATGTCAACTTCCACAGTATGATCCTAGGACTACAAATGCCACATCACAGGGACTTACAATGAATCCTCACATACAACAACAATGCTCAAACAAAGAGCAAAGAAGATATGAGTGACCAATGAGGTCTTACACTCTATCTCTTCCATGTCATAGGAACAAAAGCCAATCAGTATGGACTTACAATTGTCCTCAATGGGAAAACATCAATGTCACAAGGACAAAAGAACTGATCATGCACTGATGGCAAACAAAGATGATAAATGCACAACGGCAATCAATGATAGTAAACGCACAATGGCAATCAAGTAATCATGTATAAATGAATCAAGTAATCAATCACATAAATTCAAGTAGCACACACTATAACCATTCAATGAGGCTCAAGCAAAAGGGTGAGGCATTAAAGCCAACTATAATAGGGTTAAAGTTGCTCTTAACCTTGCCATTGAGAGGCTAAGGTGAAGCAGATGAAAGGGTATGAGGGGTGTGCCTCATCACTCTTATCTCTGATCAGAGAGAGTATTGAATATCAGAAGGTGTGGGAGTTCAGAAAGATGGAACTCTCTCCACATTTTATTGACTCGATAGATCTTGGGTTGGGATCTCAATGCTACAACCATGTAATGGGAGCAAGGAGAAGACTCACAGAATAGTGGGAGATAGGCTACATATCTCTTATATCCACCAATTGCCTCAAATGAGGACTTTTCCTGCTTGGGACAAACATAAACAATCACAAACATTGCCTCTTAAGGAGGACTTCAGACAGTTTGCCCGGCCAAATAACAGGCCGGGTCTCCAGACTACATGAAGAATAGGGAGTCTACCTCAATGCAAATTGCTATTTAAGCAAAGCAATGCAAGTTCTTAAGAGAACTGAGCAACTAAGGGTACCTGAAATCAGTCAAATATAATCAGCATCCCAACATAAACAAAACAACAACAATAAGAATCAATCAACAATCAAACAATGATGTGCATAGCACCAAGTCCATGTGAACCAAGCACCCTACAACACAAACAAGTTAGTATACAATGATCAAAGGAAACAACTCAATTATGAATCAACCTCCTTAAGGCATTAACTTTTTAACCTGAAAAGTCAAAGTCAAGTTCAAACATAAGTAACAAGACCACTAGGACAAGCCTAGGGTCCAAAAGAGGGAAAAATGTAAAACAGCAAGTAAAACATTATCAAAGTCAACATTAATCCCATGTAAAGATAATCCAATTGGTCTCATGTATAAACCATACACCAAATTAATTTCAAGCACAATCTAAGTCAAACTAGGTAAGTAAGAACCACATATGCACAAACAGAATAATTTCAATTAAACCCAAACCAAAGCAACTCAATAAATCTCACAAAAATTCATGTCTAACCAGAACCTATTCAGTGAGCTACAGGTCAATTTTCATACCATTTGGATAAAAGGAACTCTGGAAATTAAATCAACATGTTAAGGCATGCAAAAACACAACCAAATTAGATCATAAATCACATGTCAACTTCAATAAATTGTAAAACAGTGATATCACATGGGAAATGGATGGGACTAAGGCCAAGTGAAAGCTATACATGTTAGAAACTACTCCACCAAGTTTCATATTCATAGGGTTAGGGATGAGCATTTAATGATACATGTACATTTTGTTACACATGAAACAAGCCAAAATTGCTAAACAGCAATCAAAAATCCACATTAATTAGAAAATGGATCAATTATATTTGCAAAAATTCATGTTGAAAGTTAACATATACATTGTATCTCATGCAAAAAATCAGGGCCATTGGCCTAATGGAAGCATGAAAAAATAATTGGTGAACTCAGCATAGCATAGTGTGACACATATTGTCACACTCAAAAAGAATAATTCATATCTAACAGTCCAGAGGTCAAAAAAATCACAAATGATATACCAAAATCTCCAGAAATGTGTCAAGAATCATCATATGAATTTTCAAGAATTTCTTTTAAGGCATGAGAATTTCACATCAAAAATGGTAGAATGTGCACAAATATACCACAAGTCAAACAACCCTAGGTCAAACCAATTTTTCACCAAGCACAACTTCAAAAAATACGCTCAAAAAATTCTACAGGGAAAATGGAGACCATAGAAAAAATCCTCACATTTTTCTGACTTTTAAATTATTTTTTATGATTTTTCTAAGATTTGTGTGATTTGTTAAATATTTATTTAAGTGTTTAATTAATTAAAATGATTTTAATTATTGCCAATGGCACGATGGTAATTATGCCTGCAGAGACCAAAACGCGGCCGTTTCAGTAATGCGGTGGCTTCTCCTAATTGGCTGGATTTGCGCGGCAAACAGCTTTTGAAAATGGAAACAAGGTTCAGCGGATCAAACACCCCATCGTTCATCATTTTTTCCAGAAATTTAACAACAAGCTCAAGAACATCAAGAACATCCAACTTCAATGGAAATTAACATGCCTATAACCGTTGGAAAGCTCTCACTCTCAGGATCTCAATTATGTCCATGATTTCCATTACTTTTTCCTAAATTCTTTGGATCGAAGGGATTAGGTTTTTGCATCAAAGTTTCTAATCAACCTAACTTCTTCTACGTTCATCCAAATCCAAAACTAAATACATCATTGAACTCTACATGGAATGGTCTTTAAAACGCATATGAACATTCGTCAATTCGTGAGATTCGAAAAGTTACCTTGATTCGATGACAGCAATGATTTGTGAGGTATTGGCGCGTGAAAGTCCAAAACAGTTGAAGAATGATCTTCAAGGAGTTGGATGCAATGCTCAAGTTCAAACGAAGTTGCTTCTAATGCGCAAAAATCAAATTCACCATTGATGGACCTTCGTTGGACAGTTGCGAATTGTGGCTCCTTTCAATCTAATTCACCAAAACAGTTCAAGAAGAAGTTGAATGGAAGTTGCAGCAAAAGGAATTTTCCAAATTGATGAAGCAATGAGAGAGTTTCGATCCAATTTGCATTGATGTGTTCTTGAGAGAAATTCAGAAATTGGAGGGAATTTTGATTGTGATTTGTGAATTGTGGATTCTCTTATGAATTAGTTGGGATTAAGAATATATATGTGCGATTAACCAAGCCTTAATCACCTTAATTAGTCAAAATGGATATGATTAGCAAATGATGATTTTCAAGCTAAGGGCAAAAATGAACTTTCACATGTCAGCTCATGACAGCTCAATGCCAGCTCACACAAACCCCAAACACCTGTCATGACCTGTTGCCACTTGTTTCATGTTGATTGGATGAGTATTTTGCATTTTCCACATGTGATGGCTATGTATGCATTTTTTCAAGTTCATTTCAAAAGTGAAATCTCAAACCATGAGGCCTTGGCATGTTATGATGATTCCAACCATTTTCAAATGTCATTTATGAAGTGTTGCAAAAATCCCCATCCAAAAATTCCAATTATTTCACAAGTTGGACAATTTTGCCCCTGGTTCTTTTAACTGTACAGTTGAAATTTGACTTTTTGCATTGACCTTTTTGATGAAATCCAATCATGCACCATGAAAGTACATGTCAAATGGAGTTTGTGCATATAAAGAACATCCAATTTGGACACTCCATGTGGAAGTTATGCCCTCCTGATTAGGGGTCATTTTTGAAATTCACTGGACCATAACTTGACAACCATACATGGGATTTTCAAGTTCTTGGACTTTTTTGAATGGTGAGGACAAGATCTTCAACTTTCATGTTGGACAAATTTTGATTTGAAGCTTGTATCATGAAGTAAATTTGAGGAGCAAAACTTTCCATTTTTGGCAGGTGAGAATTACAGGTCATTTCCATTTTAGGAAACTTTTTGTCTGACTTCAATTCTTTCAACCTTGATCCTTGAAATGCCAAATGAAGCTTATATGGACATGAATGAGACCTTTCCAACCATCTCACACCTCCCAAATCCTGATTAAACGCACAGTCGACCACAGTTGACTTTTGTTGACTTTTCTTGACTGGGCCATGTTCTGATGAATTCCAAACCTCTTTCAATTGAGATCTTGATTCCAAATGACATCATAAGTTATATGAACTCTTCATGAATGATCATGGTGTCCAAATTCTTCAAGAATGGCCACCATCTATTGCTCAAAGCCTGATTTGACTGATTGACTGATGATTGCTTCAGCTGCAAGCAACAAGGTTAGATGACAATATTTTGTACATTTGGTTAGTAAACATATGAAAAGCAATGATGTACAAGTGCAATACATGCTTGGTGATCAAGAAACACACTCACAAGGTATCCCACCCACTAGGAGGGAAGCTAGGGTATGCAATGATCCTTGAGGCCATGATATGAGATGTTATGGGCCATGAGGGATCTTAGGGCCAAAATTGGGGTCTTACAGATGCCCCTATTTAAGGTCATTCTAGCCGGAGAAGTGAAGTTTAGAAATCTTCATCTCGACGCGGTAGAATGGGCTTAAATAATAGTAATGAGACGAATTTTGGTCCCTAAGAGACCTCATGCTGCAGATGTATGCATGCAAAAGCAAATTCTGTGGAGCATATATGGTTCACACAGAAGAAAAGACGATCCGTCGGAGTAATACACTCACCAGGAACGGAGACTCAACTAATAAGACTCTTATTGGGACTCTATTAGGGGATAGTAAGGAAAAGAATGCGTGAGCAGGACACGACTTTGATTAGGAATACAAAACTGACATAGCGTGAACTAGACACGACTCCGAGTGGGGATAACAGACATCGGACTGGAGAGCTTGCTGGGGAAGCAAAGGACTCGCACGGGGAATAAAGGATTCCAGAGGAAAATAAATCCATAGGAAAGACATAAGCTGACTCAACTATCCAGAAAGGATACTTTGGATAAAAATCCGGACTCGGACCAGGAGAAGATTCACGTAGAACCTCCCTGCCGGGAAATGCATATACTGGGGAATAAACACCCATATAGCAAAGGGTAAAAATCACCAAAGGAACTTCGCAGGGGAATGTCTAACAAAGAGACTCTCCTGGGAAAAGCAACAAGGAGGAGGTGTTACCGGTATAAGGGTAACAAACTCAGGAAGAATGAATATCTAAGACCGGTATAAGGGTGAGAGATATCAATCAACCAACATCTGAGAAAGACCTACAAAGGGTATAATACTCAGGAAAATCTGACTCCACAGGGGACCAAGGTCATAATAGGGAGTAGAAAGGAAGGAATACCAGGGATACCGAGGTATATAATAGGTGACCGACAGAACGTGAATTGGTATATATGCCAAGACACTCATCATCCGAAAGGAGGGCTTGAAAAAGCAAAATCGACTTACAGGATGGACATTCGAATCCACAACGGGAAAACGAACCTTACTCAACTGGGGACACAAACCCAAAGAGTACATGAGATATAATATCCATTACCGGCAGACCGTGGATAAGATACTCGCATGAGACATATTATCTATTACCGTCAGAACGTAGATAATAAACTCGCATGGTAAGAAACACCAGAGATACCGAAGTATATAATAGGTGATCTACCGAAAACGTGAATTGGTATATATGCCAAAACACACATCATCCAAAACACAAGTTGGTTAAAGGATGGATATTCGATTCTACAAAGAATACGAATCTTACTCAGTTGGGGAAAATCAACAAAGGATTCCAACTAAAGAGCGCATGAGAAATATTATTCATTACCGGCAGACCGTGAATAATATACTCGAAAGGAAAAGACACCAGAGATACCGAAAGTATATAATAGGTGACTAACCAAAAAGAGAGACAATCGTTACCAAGCATCCGGGTAAACGAGAGACAACTCAAAGAGATAAATTGCAAGCATCCGGCAATCATCCAACAACAAGGAAGAATATTCGACTCCGCAAAGGGAAATAACGAATCTTACTCGACCAGGGAAACACAAAAGGCTTCAACTGAAGAGTGCATGAGATATAATATCCATTACCGTCAGAACGTGGATAGTATACTCGCACGGAAGATTATCCACAACCGGTATAAGGGTTAATAAAGGATAAATCGACCGAAAAGAAAGGCATCGGGATACCAAACAGGCATATAATGATGACCAATCAAAGAGAGTAACAACATTACCAACAAAAGGGTAAATGAAAGACTCACTGGGGATTAATTGCAAGCATCCGGCAATTATCCGCAAGGCTGGGGATACATTGATAAACAGTCAATGATCCGGGGAACAAATCACTAGCAAACGGTGAAAAGACCCACTGGCGACTTCAAAAGGATAACATTGCAAGCATCCGGCAATGATCCAGGAGACTGCTGGGAATACAAGTGCTTACTCAAGAGCAACTACCCAAAAGCAGGAAGGAATATCAACATCGAATATTGAATGAAGATAACCACAAAGGGGATTAGGGTTTACATCTACCGAATACGGGGCAGAAGACCAAAAATCTGGCTGAGAAAACAAGAGGTTTAACAATACCGACTACTGGGTAAGAAACCAAAGACTCAGCTGAGGATAAAATTGCTAGCAACCGGCAATTATCCACATGTATCATAAGATACCACTCCGCTGGAGAGAAAAATCACAGCGACATAGAATTTACAACTACCGAATACGGGGTAGAAGACCACAAACTCCACTGGGGATACCAATCACCACAGGGAACAGAACTCTGGTAGGGATAAAAGATTAGGGTTTATATCAAACCACTAACTCCACGTGGGGATGGAATAAATCATGAATCCGCACGAGAAACCAAAAATGAGGTGTATAACAGACCACAAACTCTGTTGGAGAATAAGAAAATTAGGATTTACGACTACCGACTATCAGGTAGGAAACCAACAGCTCTGGCCGGGGACTAAAAGGTGTATAACCACAAGTTCTGCCAGGAAAGCCAGGAGAATAGGACTTACAACTACCGGTATAAGGGTAGAGGCTAAAATCGACTCTTGCGGAGGAATGAAAGGTATATAACCACAAATTCCGCCAAGAGGAAATGAACAATAGGACTTACAACTACCGGTATAAGGGTAGAGGCCCGAAACTCCGCTGGGGATAAAAATCACCACAGGGAAGCACAATGAACAGACGACAAACGTCAAATTCGGGAAAGATCCGAAAAGACAGACTGAATCAAGACACGTCCTAATGAGGATATAACTCAAATAGGAACGTCCATCCCAATATATGTGTTGGGAGGAAACGGAAGAAACCGTCATCCACGAGGATATATCTCAGTGAGGAACTGCAGAAGGAAAGACAGACACTTTCTGCTTATAGGGCTGACTCTATATGGAGAGATTTAACACCCGACATCTGCTTAGGAAGATCTATAAAGATCTATATCACCATAGCAGGGAACAACAAACAAAGGATATATGGCAAAAAATGCAACATGAATATCTGAATGTTTTATGATTATGCATGAATATGCGTGATTTATGTTTGATGAATGCTGACAAAACAGACATTTCTAACACAACAGGTCCAGGAATCAAACGTCCGGTATTACACTTCCAGGAAAAACCAGCTGGAAAGCCAATTCTGTTGGAGATCTGTATGCTATAAAGCAACGATCTGCGGGTACTACCGGGAAGCAGAAGCAAAAGAATCAGTGGTATCAGGAGAATACCAATTCTGAGCAATGGATCAGCGATCATCCCAACTGGGGCACAGAAAGTCACAACAGGCAAAGAGCCACAAAGACAAATCTGTTGGGGAACAAGAGAATCTCAAAGTCCTGCAGGGGATCCTAGCAACACTGCTATGGGAACGGATCCAACATACCTCCATCGGGGAACAACCCACTGAGGGAGCAAAGGTCACCCGGATAGAGTTTGGTTGCACAAGCAACTCTACCGGGGATATCGTTAGCTACTCTCTTGGGGAACAACCCACTGAGGAAGAAAAACACCAAACAAGTAGATTCTGCAACAAACCACTCTACTTGGGGCGAACACACATCTGATGGACCACATCGGCAGATTCTGCAACAAAATCCGCTCTACTGAGGATCGAAGAGTAATCAGGAAATCAATACAATCTCGGGATGACGGAGCTATCAACTGACCCTACCGGGGATTTGAAAGAGGTTCAACAGGCAATACTGCCACAACAACCGCTCTGCAGACAAATGCTGGGGAGAGATGGATGAAAATACTGGGATATCAACCCAATACACCACTGAGTAGGAAAATAAATCCTGCTCTGCTGAGGATCAACCATTCTGATAGAGAGAAAGTAAACACTCCGCTCGCGACCGCGCCGGGGAGGAGTGACAACAACTCTGTTCGCGACTTCGATGGGGATATCAATAACAGCTCTACTGTGCCAAGGAGACAAATAAAGTCTGGGGATAGCGATCCACTGGAGAAAGTGGCGAAGCACCAAGGTGGCAAACCATCAACCGCCGAATCTTCCACAAGGAAATCATCCATGCTGGGGGAAACTGCCGCTGGAGAAAACTGAGTCTTCAACCACACTCTGCTTGGGGAACAACCCCACCAACAACTCGACTTGCAATTATGCTGGCAACTCACTTGGGGAGAAATACGGGACACGGGGATATCAACCCACTAACCACAAATTTTCCGAACGACTGAGCAATCAAGCCGGGGAGAGACTACTGCTGGAGAACAGACTGAGTCTTCAATACACAATTCTGCTTCGGGGAGTCAAAATCCACAGAAGCTCTGCTTAGGGAACAACCCCAACAACAAATCTCTGCTTGGGGAGCAACCCCAACAATCAAATCTGGAGAAGAAGGATACAAACCAAACCAGGAGTATGAACAACTGTCTTACCTGTTGGAAACCATGCCACCCTTGGGAGAGCACTGGGGAAATTCTTTGAGTATCCTTTTATCATTTGTGAATATTCACTTTGTTTAAAACAATAATTTTGAAAAAATTTGTTTTTTAAAACAATGATATTTTTATCAAGTAAAACATGCAAAACATTTGTTGAATTGAAACAAATAAGAGTGCAAATAATTGGATAAAAGCTCAAATTTATTTGATGGAATGGTAGTCTGCAAATGGCAAGACTCCATAGATCTGCACAAATTTGAAATCAGTGATATATATTGGAAGAGGGCTACATTGAACATAATGATCCTTTCTCTACCAATTTGAATCTCGATGTATTCGAAGCTTCAGTTGACGACGAATCGAGAATCTTCTGATGAACAGGCAGCTGGTGAAACAGAAAGTCTTGTCAGGATGCAGTTACTTGCCTGATCCCTAATTTTTGCCTAGATTGCCCCAGGGTGAGGTACTCAATCTAGCGGGATGCAAATATGCTTCTTTTTTTTTTCAAGTCTCTGATTTTTTCTGGATTTCCCTCGTGGGTTTTCCATTGAGACACTCATTTTTGCCTAAGCCGCCCTTTCGGGTTTTCAACTTAGCGAGATATTCTGTTTTCCATTTGCATATACTTTTTTTTCTAGGCAAAGTATCTCTTAACTGCATCTGAATTCACAGAACGAGTGAAATCCTCCCCATCCATTGTTGTAAGCATCAAAGCTCCGCCTGAAAAGGCTCTCTTAACAACATATGGACCCTCGTAGTTTGGAGTCCACTTGCCCCTGGTATCGGGCACGAAAGACAAGACTTTCTTGAGTACGAGGTCACCTTCTCGGAACACGCGAGGCTTGACCTTCTTATCGAATGCTTTCTTCATTCTCTGCTGATATAACTGACCATGACACATGGCAGTTAATCTCTTCTCTTCAATCAAATTCAATTGGTCGTAACGACTCTGAATCCATTCAGCATCAGTCAACTTGGCCTCCATCAAGACTCTCATTGATGGGATCTCCACCTCTACTGGGAGAACAGCCTCCATACCATAAACAAGAGAGAAAGGGGTTGCCCCTGTTGAAGTGCGTACAGATGTACGATATCCATGTAAAGCAAATGGCAGCATCTCATGCCAATCTTTGTACGTGACAGTCATCTTCTGGATAATCTTCTTGATATTCTTATTAGCAGCTTCAACAGCCCCATTCATCTTGGGTCTGTAAGGAGAGGAATTATGGTGTGCAATCTTGAATTCAGCGCACAACTCATCCATCATCTTATTATTCAGATTAGATCCATTGTCAGTAATGATCCTCTCTGGCACACCATAACGGCAAATCAGCTGGTTTTTGATAAACTTCACAACCACCTGTCTGGTCACATTCGCATATGAAGCGGCTTCAACCCATTTGGTGAAATAGTCAATTGCTACGAGAATAAACCTGTGTCCATTGGACGCTTTTGGCTCAATCATGCCGATCATGTCGATCCCCCACATAGAGAAAGGCCATGGTGATGAAATCACATTCAGAAGTGTCGGAGGAATATGAATCTTATCCGCATAAATCTGACACTTGTGACATTTCTTCACATATTTGCAGCAGTCAGACTCCATTGTCAGCCAATAGTAGCCTGCTCTCAACATCTTCTTAGCCATAGCATGTCCATTGGAATGAGTACCAAATGAACCCTCATGAACCTCAGTCATTAACAGGTTTGCTTCGTGTCTATCCACGCATCTGAGCAAAACCATGTCAAAATTCCTTTTATACAGCACTTCACCACTGAGGTAGAAACTGCCTGACAACCTCCTCAGGGTTTTCCTATCTTTCACAGATGCCCCAGGCGGGTAGACCTGGTTCTGGAGGAAATTCTTGATATCAAAATACCAAGGCTTGTCATCATTGACTTCTTCAATTGCAAATATGTGGGCTGGTCTATCCAAGCGCATCACGGTAATATTGGGGACATCATTCCACCATCTGACCACAATCATGGAAGCAAGCGTAGCAAGAGCATCTGCCATCCGATTATCCTCTCGAGGAATATGGTGAAATTCAACTTCTGTGAAGAAAGTTGAAATCCTTCTTGCATAATCTCTGTACGGGATGAGACTTGGCTGATTCGTCTCCCATTCACCCTTGATCTGATTAACAACTAGGGCCGAATCACCATACACATCAAGATGTTTGATTCTCAAATCAATACATTCTTCAAGTCCCATAATACAGGCTTCATACTCAGCCATATTATTCGTGCATTTGAAAGTTAGCCTTGCTGTAAAAGGAATATGAGCACCTTGGGATTAACAATCACTGCCCCAATTCCATTTCCATACTGATTAACAGCGCCATCAAACACCATCGTCCACCTGGAAGCAGGTTCTGGACCTTCATCAAGTGTAGGCTCATCACAATCTTTCATTTTCAAATACAGAATTTCCTCATCAGGGAAGTCATACTGAACTGACTGATGATCTTCAATCGGCTGGTGCGCTAAATGGTCAGCCAAGATACTACCTTTGATAGCTTTTTGAGCTCGATACTCAATATCATACTCAGACAACAGCATCTGCCAACGGGCAATCCTCCCAGTTAAAGCAGGCTTCTCGAAGATATACTTGATCGGGTCCATTCTGGATATCAACCAAGTTGTATGATTTATCATGTACTGGCGCAACCGCTTAGCAGCCCAAGCCAGAGCACAGCACGCCTTCTCAAGCATTGAGTACCGAGACTCACAATCAGTAAATTTCTTACTGAGGTAGTAGATAGCAAATTCTTTCTTCCCTGATTCATCTTGCTGACCGAGTACACAACCCATTGAGTCTTCAAGAACTGTCAGGCACATAATCAGAGGTCTTCCTTCCACAGGCGGAGACAAGATCGGAGGTTCAGACAAATATTCTTTGATACTGTCGAAAGCTTTCTGGCAATCCTCGGTCCAATCATGAGACTGATCTTTCCGAAGGAGCTTGAATATCGGCGCACATGTGGCAGTCATGTGGGATATAAATCTGGAAATGTAATTCAAGCGGCCAAGAAAACCTCGGACTTGCTTTTCAGTTTTGGGTGCAGGCATCTCTTGTATTGCTTTGACCTTTGCAGGATCAACCTCAATACCTCTTTCGCTGACAATAAAACCCAATAACTTGCCGGAACGGACTCCAAATGTACATTTGTTCGGATTCAGGCGAAGTCTAAACTTCCTCAGACGCTGGAAAAGCTTCAACAAATGCTCAACATGCTCAACTTCCGTTCTGGACTTAGCAATCATATCATCAACATAGACCTCTATCTCCTTGTGCATCATGTCATGAAACAAGGTAGTCATGGCTCGTTGATACGTGGCTCCGGCGTTCTTCAAATCGAAGGGCATCACTCGATAACAGAATGTTCCCCAAGGTGTGATGAATGTTGTCTTCTCCATATCCTCTGGTGCCATTTTGATTTGATTATATCCGGAAAATCCGTCCATAAAGGAAAAGACTTTGAATTTAGCTGTGTTATCTACCAACATATCAATGTGTGGTAGAGGAAAATCATCTTTTGGACTAGCCTTATTCAAATCTCTGTAATCAACGCACATACGGACTTTTCCGTCCTTCTTAGGAACAGGCACAATATTGGCCACCCATTGAGGATATACAGAAGTCACCAGAAACCCCGCATCAATTTGCTTCTGAACTTCCTCTTTGATTTTCACTGCCATATCTGGATGAGTTCTTCTGAGCTTCTGCTTCACAGGCACGCACTCAGGCTTCAAGGGCAGGAAATATTGCACAATATCTGTATCTAAACCCGGCATGTCTTCATACGACCAAGCGAAGACATCTGAATATTCTCGTAGCAAGCTGATCAAATCTTTCTTGACAGACTCTTCAAGAAGTGCCCCAATCTTCACCATGCGAACACAATCCTCAGACCCCAAGTTGACTGTTTCCAGATCTTCGAGATGTGGCTGAATGATCTTCTTCTCGTGCTCAAGGAGACGGGTAATCTCATCAGGAATTCCTTCAACATCATCTTCCTCTGCCTCAAATACAGGGAATTCAAAGTTGGGAGATGGCATTGGATCATTATGTTCAATGGGTTTTAATGGGTCACTAATTTCATGCAAAAGCGAAAAGTGAAAACAAATGGAAAAACAAATGTTTAACAATGCATTAATTGAATGAAAACATCATTGTATATATGAGCCAAACAATGTCATCACTTCTCCTTTTGGCATGGGAGAAGGGTTTTAAACAAAGTGAGCATATTTACTCTGATCTATGGATAACTGTTGGAACATCCACAGCGACCCAATTGTGGCAGACACCACCAGGAATAACAAAATTGCTCATATCCTCTGCATCTTCTTCAATGATAGCAGCAGCTTCCTCTTCAACAGGCTGATCATCATGGATAAATCCTCCACTCGTGAACAGACCGTGCTCATTATATGCCCCAGAACAAAAGCCAATGCCAGCCCGGGACTTGTTGTCTTCTAGCTCAATCACTTTCCCTAAACCAGCAACTGCACCACACTCAATGGCCAGTTTTGCATCTCGGTAGGAAGCGAATGAAGGAGACTTCTTCTCAATCGGTTCGTCAATAGATAAAGCTTGGAACGGAGTTCCAGCTTCATCCTCTGCGTCGATATATGAGAAGGAAGACAGGTGGCTAACCAGGAGAGCCTTTTCTCCCCCTACCACAACCAGTTTTTTATTCTTAACAAACTTCAGCTTCTGGTGTAGGGTGGATGTCACGGCGCCAGCCTCATGAATCCATGGTCTGCCCAAGAGACAGCTATATGATGGGTGGATATCCATTACCTGGAAGGTAACCTGGAAATCACTCGGGCCTATCTTGATAGGGAGATCAACTTCCCCAATCACGGTCTTGCGCGACCCATCGAATGCCTTCACAACGACCCCACTCTGCCTCATAGGAGGACCTTGATATGATAATCGAGCGAGTGTGGATTTCGGCAACACATTAAGAGATGATCCAGTGTCCACCAACACGTTGGACATAGCATCAGATTTACAGTTTAGAGATATGTGTAAGGCCATGTTGTGGTTTCTTCCCTCCTCAGGGAGATCAGCGTCACTGAAACTCAAAGTGTTGCAAGCAGTGATGTTTGCAACGATACTGTCAAATTGTTCGATAGTGACGTCGTGATCAACGTACGCCAAGTCCAATACTTTCTGCAGAGCCTCCCTATGGGGTTCTGAGTGCAACAGCAAGGATAATATGGAGATTTTGGATGGCGTGTATAGAAGCTGGTCTACAACGTTATACTCGCTTTTCTTGATGAGCCTCAGCATCTCATCAGATTCTTCATTCGAAATGCCGCTCGGGCCAGCTGAAGCAGTAGGAGTTTTTTGTATGGAGGAGGGTCTGGCAACATCAAGTGCCGAATTCTGACTATTGACAGCAGTCCCAACTGGACGCTCAGAAGATTCAGAAGCAACAGGAGCCTTAGGAGGCGCAGAGAATACTCGACCACTCCGGGTCAGGCCGCTTACATCGGCAATGTTAGTCACAGCAGTTGAAGGCAGAGGCACTTCTACCCCATCTTGTACGGCAACTGGGTTGTGTAACACCCTTCTAAATACCCCAAATTATTATAATTAAAATAACAATATATATTCATCAGAGTAAATATGCCCCGAAGGGTGTCACACAATCATTTAACAAAATTATCAAGCCTCCTGTCATGCTCATTTCTTTAATCAAATAAGATTCTTTGCATAAATCGCAGCGGGATAATTCAACATCAATGTAAAACATGTAACACAATACATGTCAATCATTCAACAACAGAAATCAAATAAGTTAAAACATCCCCTCCCGATGTTACATCTATCAGAGCATGACCCATAAGAACTACTCTAGACTCCAAGCATTAGCTTCTACTCAACTCATTTCTCGTTACCTGAAAAATAGGCGTAAGGGTGAGTTCCTCAATCAATATAATAAGCATTATAGAGCAACATGTAATGCCAAGTAATTAACACATTAATTCACCCTAATTAGACTACGCATTCAGCAACAGTAATATCCATTCAAACATCATAATCAACAGTACAAATCTCCATCATATTCAATCATTAACAACACAACACACCAGACACATATGATACTGGAATACATCCATTCATATCATATGCCATACATTCATTATGCAATGAGACTCTATGCATGCGGTACCGACTATTTGTGAACATATAGTTCAACCTCACCGTCCAAATCCAGGCACGGCTACCAAGCTCACTAGTCCCACTCAATTGAGACATAGTGACTCACTCACTAATTCCTCACCATGGGAATTAGCTACCACCCCAAATGGGCCATGAAATGCACGCTACTCACCTAGCATGCAAACAATCAACAACAGTCCAAAAATGACTAAACTCACTAATTCCTCACCATGGGAATTAGCTACCACCCGAAGGCCACAATATGCATGCTAATCACCTAGCAATGCAACATCAACAATAATCAAGAACTAGACACATGCTCACACTCTAAGCCATAATACAGTCTATTCACAAAGGTATACATTCACATCATCATGTATACCATCACACATCATCAACATAATTAATCACAGAAGCATATCATATCATGCCACAAAAGCAAACATAGTATTAGCACACTCTACTAATACCTATGCCACTCAACACAACGGGAAATGATCCCTATCACATCATATCTCAGCTAAGTCGCATCACTCAGCCTAGACAACCAAAAACTGCACAACAGTAGCACAGCAAAACACAATTCTGCCCATACGCGTATTGCCTCTGCCATACGCGTATTGCCCAAACCTGGCCAAACTCATACGCGTAATGCCCACTCTCATACGCGTATTGCACGTTCCCTCGCCCAACTCATACGCGTATCACCCGTCTCATACGCGTATGCTACGCGTATTAATCTCCTATTACGCGTACCAACAGAGACCAATTCACGTTCAAAATGTCATCTTTCTCACCCATACGCGTAAGGCTTCCCCCCATACGCGTACCAACATCTCATACGCGTATTGCCTAGTGCCATACGCGTATGACCAGAAACCAGAGCTCACAGATCTGCAATGGCTTTCTCTGCTACGAGATCTACCCAATTCAACCTTCTACAGTCCAATTTTCACACAAAATGCCTTCCTATTGTCTAACTCAAAACAGATCCTATTCGATTCAACAAGGTCTAACATTTCCACCCTAAATTCCTACGAATTCTTCAATTATATTCCAATTTTCGTTCCTCTCAACAGTTCACAAATTCAACATATATTATCCAATCATAGGTAAAACAATGGTCTATCACTACCCAGTACATATCATCCCATAATACCCGTTAATTGATGATAAACCCCCCTTACCTGAGTTAATCCGACAGCCTCTGAGCTCCAAGCTTCTCCTTCCTTCAACCTTCGTTCTCTGGCTTTTTGCCCTTTCTGCCTCTTTTTCCCTTTTCACGTGAAAAATAACCTTTTTACCAAAAATGGGATTTTCTAAATTCCAACTTATATATTATTCCAATAAATAATTATCCCAATAATTATTATTCCAAAATAATAATAAAATAATAATAATCCAAACTTCCAATTATTCAATTAAATTAATAAATAAAATAAATTAAATTAAATAATTAGCTTAGTTTAATTGGGGTGTTACAACTCTCCCCCACTAAAAGAGTTTTCGTCCTCGAAAACATACCTCAATCGAACAACTCCGGATAAGCCTCCTTCATCTGGCTCTCCAGTTCCCAAGTCACATTGCCACCTGCTGGTCCTCCCCAAGCTACCTTCACCAAGGCAATCTCTTTACCCCGCAACTGCTTCAACTCTCGATCCTCGATCCTCATAGGTGATGTCTCAACAGTCAGGTTATCTCTCACCTGTACATCATCTATTTGGACTACATGCGACGGATCATGAATGTATCTCCTCAACTGAGACACATGGAAAACATCATGCAAATTCGCAAGTGACGGCGGTAAAGCGATACGATAGGCTACTTCCCCTATCCTCTCCAAAATCTGATAAGGACCAATAAATCGAGGTGTCAACTTCTTCGACTTCAAGGCTCGACCAACACCAGTTATCGGAGTAACACGAAGAAACACATGATCTCCCTCTTGGAATTCAAGTGATTTCCTCCTCTTATCATGATAACTCTTCTGACGACTCTGAGCAATTCTCATCTTATCCTGAATCATCTTAATCTTTTCCGTAGTTTGTTGAACAATCTCCGGTCCAACCACCGCACTCTCACCGGACTCATACCAACATAAAGGTGTCCGACATCTCCTACCATACAAAGCTTCAAACGGTGCCATACCAATACTCGAATGAAAACTATTGTTGTAGGTGAACTCAATCAAAGGCAAATAACAATCCCAAGCACCTCCTTTTTCTAAAACACAAGCTCTCAAAAGATCTTCTAATGACTAAATCGTCCTCTCAGTCTGACCATCAGTCTGCGAATGATATGCAGAACTCAATCTCAGCTTAGTTCCTAAAGCCCTCTGCAAACCTTCCCAAAACTTCGATGTAAATCTAGGATCTCTGTCCGAAACAATACTCGACGGAATACCATGCAAGCTTACAATCTTCTCAATATACAACTCAGCTAATCTCTCTAACGGATAATCCATTCTGATCGGAATGAAATGAGCCGACTTCGTCAATCTATCAACAATCACCCAAATAGCCTCAAAATTCTTACTTGTTCTCGGCAAACCAGAAACAAAATCCATACTGATACTGTCCCACTTCCACTCTGGAATAGCCAACGGTTGCATTAGCCCAGACGGCTTCTGATGCTCAATCTTTGACTTCTGACAAGTCAAACAAGAATACACAAAACTTGCAATTTCTCTTTTCATTCCCGGCCACCAAAACAACTTCTTCAAATCATGATACATCTTCGTAGCTCCAGGATGAATACTCAAGCCACTACGATGTCCCTCCTCAAGAATACTCTTCTTAAGCTCAATAACATTCGGAATACACACCCGACTACCAAATTTCAAAACATCATTCTCATCAACTCTGAATTCACCACCTTGGCCTTGATTCACTAAAGTCAACTTATCAACCAAAAGCATATCAGATTTCTGACCCTCTCTGATCTCATCCAAAATACCACTTGTTAACTTCAACATTCCCAATTTAACACTATTGTGAGTACTCTCACACACCAAACTCAAATCTCTAAACTGTTCAATTAAATCCAATTCCTTAACCATTAACATAGACATATGTAATGATTTCCGACTCAATGCATCAGCCACAACGTTTGCTTTACCCGGATGGTAATTCAAACCAAAATCATAATCCTTCAGAAATTCTAACCATCTCCTCTGTCTCATATTCAGCTCTCTCTGATCAAACAAATACTTCAAACATTTATGGTCACTGAAAACTTCAAATCTTGATCCGTACAAATAATGCCTCCACAACTTCAGAACAAAAACCACAGCTGCCAACTCTAAATCATGTGTCGGATAGTTCCTCTCATGAACCCTTAGTTGTCTCGAAGCATAAGCTATAACCTGCTTATTCTGCATCAACACCCCACCTAAACCCAACAATGAAGCATCACAATAAACCTCAAATGGTTCCGACGAACTCGGTAATATCAGAATAGGAGCAGTAGTTAACCTTCTCTTTAACTCTTGGAAACCTTCTTCACATTTTGAGTCCCAAACAAATGCTTGCCCCTTTCTGGTCAACATTGTCAACGGTAACGCCAACTTGGAAAATCCCTCAATGAATTTTCTATAATAACCTGCAAGTCCAAGAAAACTCTTTATCTCAGAAACTGACTTCGGAGCTTCCCACTTAGATACCGCTTCTATCTTAGAAGGATCAACAGCAACACCACCTCTTGAAATCACATGACCAAGGAAACTGACCTCTTCCAACCAAAATTCACACTTTGACAGTTTAGCAAATAACTTCTTTTCTCGTAAAACTCCTAAAACCACTCTCAAATGCTCAGCATGCTCTTCTTCAGATTTCGAATACACCAAAATGTCATCAATAAACACCACCACAAACTGATCTAGGTACGGATGGAAAATCCTATTCATATACTCCATAAATACTCCAGGCGCATTAGTCACACCAAAAGGCATTACAGAATACTCATAATGTCCATACCTTGTTCTGAAAGCAGTCTTCTGAATATCTTCAGTTTTCACACGGATCTGATGATACCCAGATCTCAAGTCTATCTTGCTGAACACACTTGCACCAACCAACTGATCCATCAAATCATCAATCCTCGGTAAAGGATACCGATTCTTGATCGTCACTTTATTCAGTTGCCTGTAGTCCACACACAACCTCATAGTACCCTCTTTCTTCTTAACCAACAACACTGGTGCACCCCACGGTGACACACTCGGACGAATAAACTTCTTATCCAACAGATCTTCCAACTGACTCTTCAATTCAGTTAACTCAACAGCAGACATACGGTACGGAGCCATCGATATCGGTCTAGTACCAGGTACCAATTCAATTGAGAACTCAACTTCACGCTCTGGCGGTAATTCATTCACTTCTTCCGGAAACACATCAGGAAAATCACACACCACAGCGAGATCGCCAATCACCAGTTTATCTTTAGCTTCCAAAGTCGCTAACAGCATAAACAACTCTGCCCCATCTGCTACTTCCTCATTCACCTGCCTTGCAGATAGAAATAAACTCTTTCCTTCCTCAATCTCAGGAAATATCACAGTCTTATCAAAACAATTGATAGAAACCCGGTTAAACACCAACCAGTTCATACCCAGAATAACATCGATCTGCACTAATGGAAGGCACACAAGGTCTATCCCAAAATCCCTACCAAAAATACTCAAAGGGCAACTCAGACAAACAGAAGTAGTAGTCACTGAACCCTTCGCAGGAGTATCAATCACCATACTTCCATGCATCTCAGATATCTCTAACTTAAGCTTCACAGCACAATCCAAAGATATAAAAGAATGAGTCGCACCTGTGTCAATAATAGCTATAAGAGGAAAGCCATCAATATAACACGTACCTCTGATCAAACGATCATCTGCAGAAGTCTCAGAACCTGATAGAGCAAAAACTTTGCCTCCAGACTGATTCTCTTTCTTCGGCTTAGGGCACTGTGGACTGATGTGGCCCACCTCTCCACAGTTGAAGCAAGTCACAGTCTTCAATCGGCAATCCGCAGCCAAATGACCACCTTTTCCACATTTGAAACACTTCTTCTCATTACTGGTACACTCATGGATACGATGTCCAGCCTGACCACATCTGTAACACTTAGCAGGAGCACTAGAGTCTCCCCCACTAGGCCTCTTCATCCCACTCTGCCTCTGAAAACCTTTGCCAGCTGCATACGGTTTTCCACGATCAATCTGATTCTTACCCTTCCTATCAACCCTCTGCTGATAGCTCTCTGCTCTGGCTTTGGAATCCTGTTCAAAAATCCTGCAACAGTCAACCAAATCAGAAAACACTCTAATCCTCTGATATCCAATCGCCTGCTTGATCTCGGGACGCAACCCGTTCTCAAACTTCACACACTTTGAAAATTCCCCAGCAGCCTCAGCATAGGGAGTATAATACTTCGACAGCTCTGTGAACTTAGCAGCATACTCCGTAACAGACCTGTTACCCTGCTTCAATTCCAAGAACTCTATCTCTTTCTTTCCTCTGACATCCTCTGGAAAGTACTTCCTCAGAAATCTCTCTCTGAACACTGCCCAAGTAATCTCAGTATCTCCAGCAGTTTCCAACTCAGTGCGGGTAGCAACCCACCAATCATCAGCTTCTTCTGATAGCATATGAGTACCGAACCTGACCTTCTGGTTATCAGCACACTCAGTTACTCTGAAGATCCTCTCTATTTCCTTCAACCATTTCTGAGCACCATCTGGATCGTATGCTCCCTTGAACATTGGAGGATTGTTCTTCTGGAACTCACTCAACTGACGAGCAGCTCCCATTCCCACAACATTCGGATTTCCTCCAAGTACTCCAGCTAGCATACCCAGAGCCTCAGCAATTGCAGCATCATCTCTACCTCTTCCAGCCATCTCTATTCTGAAACCCAAACAAGCTAAACAAATAAGTACTGATAGGGTTACACAACACCTATCCCGTACAGGGGAAATAGAATAATTACGACTCGACACGACCGACTATGCTCTGATACCACTAATGTAACACCCTTCTAAATACCCCAAATTATTATAATTAAAATAACAATATATATTCATCAGAGTAAATATGCCCCGAAGGGTGTCACACAATCATTTAACAAAATTATCAAGCCTCCTGTCATGCTCATTTCTTTAATCAAATAAGATTCTTTGCATAAATCGCAGCGGGATAATTCAACATCAATGTAAAACATGTAACACAATACATGTCAATCATTCAACAACAGAAATCAAATAAGTTAAAACATCCCCTCCCGATGTTACATCTATCAGAGCATGACCCATAAGAACTACTCTAGACTCCAAGCATTAGCTTCTACTCAACTCATTTCTCGTTACCTGAAAAATAGGCGTAAGGGTGAGTTCCTCAATCAATATAATAAGCATTATAGAGCAACATGTAATGCCAAGTAATTAACACATTAATTCACCCTAATTAGACTACGCATTCAGCAACAGTAATATCCATTCAAACATCATAATCAACAGTACAAATCTCCATCATATTCAATCATTAACAAACAACACACACCACACACATATGATACTGGAATACATCCATTCATATCATATGCCATACATTCATTATGCAATGAGACTCTATGCATGCGGTACCGACTATTTGTGAACATATAGTTCAACCTCACCGTCCAAATCCAGGCACGGCTACCAAGCTCACTAGTCCCACTCAATTGAGACATAGTGACTCACTCACTAATTCCTCACCATGGGAATTAGCTACCACCCCAAATGGGCCATGAAATGCACGCTACTCACCTAGCATGCAAACAATCAACAACAGTCCAAAAATGACTAAACTCACTAATTCCTCACCATGGGAATTAGCTACCACCCGAAGGCCACAATATGCATGCTAATCACCTAGCAATGCAACATCAACAATAATCAAGAATAGACACATGCTCACACTCTAAGCCATAATACAGTCTATTCACAAAGGTATACATTCACATCATCATGTATACCATCACACATCATCAACATAATTAATCACAGAAGCATATCATATCATGCCACAAAAGCAAACACAGTATTAGCACACTCTACTAATACCTATGCCACTCAACACAACGGGAAATGATCCCTATCACATCATATCTCAGCTAAGTCGCATCACTCAGCCTAGACAACCAAAAACTGCACAACAGTAGCACAGCAAAACACAATTCTGCCCATACGCGTATTGCCTCTGCCATACGCGTATTGCCCAAACCTGGCCAAACTCATACGCGTAATGCCCACTCTCATACGCGTATTGCACGTTCCCTCGCCCAACTCATACGCGTATCACCCGTCTCATACGCGTATGCTACGCGTATTAATCTCCTATTACGCGTACCAACAGAGACCAATTCACGTTCAAAATGTCATCTTTCTCACCCATACGCGTAAGGCTTCCCCCCATACGCGTACCAACATCTCATACGCGTATTGCCTAGTGCCATACGCGTATGACCAGAAACCAGAGCTCACAGATCTGCAATGGCTTTCTCTGCTACGAGATCTACCCAATTCAACCTTCTACAGTCCAATTTTCACACAAAATGCCTTCCTATTGTCTAACTCAAAACAGATCCTATTCGATTCAACAAGGTCTAACATTTCCACCCTAAATTCCTACGAATTCTTCAATTATATTCCAATTTTCGTTCCTCTCAACAGTTCACAAATTCAACATATATTATCCAATCATAGGTAAAACAATGGTCTATCACTACCCAGTACATATCATCCCATAATACCCGTTAATTGATGATAAACCCCCCTTACCTGAGTTAATCCGACAGCCTCTGAGCTCCAAGCTTCTCCTTCCTTCAACCTTCGTTCTCTGGCTTTTTGCCCTTTCTGCCTCTTTTTCCCTTTTCACGTGAAAAATAACCTTTTTACCAAAAATGGGATTTTCTAAATTCCAACTTATATATTATTCCAATAAATAATTATCCCAATAATTATTATTCCAAAATAATAATAAAATAATAATAATCCAAACTTCCAATTATTCAATTAAATTAATAAATAAAATATTAATTTAAATTAAATAATTAGCTTAGTTTAATTGGGGTGTTACAGGTTGTACCTGAACGGCACAGCTTTATCAGAGGAATACGGCACAGGGCCGACAGGTTTAATCACAAGTGAAGGAGAAGTCTTCGGCTTGCTGCTATCGTAGCGAATAACAACAGGCTCTGGCAATTTGAACACTGGAGATATAACATTAATCTCAGGTTCGTCCTCATCGACATTGCGATTCTGGAGAATCTCAATGGTCCCTTCGTCTAACAGCTCTTGCAATTCTCTTCGGACTTGATCGCACCCCAGACGGTTTACCGAACAGATACGGCACTTATCATGATCATGTACCATATGGCTATACTGGCACAGCAGGCGATGTAACTCCACCAACGATTGTCGAATATGACTAACATATTTGACTTTATATTTCCCAGGGCATCCCTGGACCATATTTACAGACTTCCCATGCGAAGGCAATGGGTTCTTGGTAACATTTGGGCCCGAATCTTCGAAGCTCAAAATTCCACATCTCATCAGGTCTTGAACCTTCGTCTTGAGTGGATAGCAATTCTCGACATTATGGCCAGGGGCTCCGGAATGATATACACAATGTTGATCTGGTTTGTACCACCATTGTGGGTTTGCAGGAATAGCAGGAGGATCCCTGGGAGTAACCAATTTTCTCTCCAACAAGGAGGGATAAAGCTCTGCGTATGACATGGGGATAGGATCGAAGCTGATCTTTTTCCGGTCATAACTCAAATTGGCTTGATTTGTTGTGCTTCCACGAGGCTGGTAGGCCTGTTGCTGTGGGCGTTGTTGTTGCTGATATTGTTGCTGAGGTTGATACTGCTGATGTTGGGTGTTGTCTTTGAAGACCGGCGCAATATGGGCCACCTGATGCTGATGACCTGCTCGGCGTGCAGTTTTCCTCTGAACTGGAGGTTTCCTGGATTTATGGGACTGCACAGCATGTGCTTCCCCATCTTTCTTCTTAGCAAATGAGCCATACCTCTTGCTAGAAGAGCCTTCATCTTTGGCCAAACGTCCTTCACGGACACCCTCTTCAAGTCTCATCCCCATATTCACCATTTCGGTGAAGTCTGAGGGAGCACTAGCCACCATTCGCTCATAATAAAATGAGCTAAGAGTTTTCAGGAAAATCTTAGTCATTTCTTTCTCCTCGAGCGGCGGAGTGATCTGAGCTGCCAGCTCTCGCCACCTCTGGGCGTACTCTTTGAAAGTTTCTTTATCCTTCTGCGACATAGACCTGAGTTGATCTCTGTCAGGCGCCATATCGACGTTGTATTTGTATTGCTTGACGAAAGCCTCGCCAAGGTCATTGAAGGATCTAATGTTGGCACTGTCCAGACTCATATACCAACGGAGCGCAGCACTAGACAAGCTGTCTTGGAAGTAGTAGATCAAGAGTTGATCATTGTCAGTCTGTGTAGACATCTTCCTGGCGTACATGACCAGGTGTGCAAGAGGACAGGTGTTCCCTTTGTATTTCTCAAAGTCAGGAACTTTGAATTTGATCGGTATTTTTACCCCTGGAACAAGGCAGAGCTCGGCAGCAGACTTGCCGAATAGATCTTTACCACGGAGGGTCTTCAATTCCTTCCTCAGCTCTAGGAATTGGTCATTCATAGCATCCATTTTTTCATTAACGTCCGGGCCCTCAGATGGCTCGGAATGATAGATGGGGTCCTCTGCCCTTGGCATGGCGTGCACAACAGGAGGAGCAGCAGTAAGGACCGGGCTAGATGCCGGCATATGAGCAAAAGTCGGAGCTGGGATGTCAGGCATGAAACCTGGAGGCATGCCCCAAGGGAATCCGGCTAGCATGGCATTGGGCATATACTGAACACTCGCAGCAGGCACGACTGAGGTAGCAACCTCTGAAATCACAGTCTTCTGGACAGGAGTTGCAGGGGGTAGAGCAGACTGATTCTGAGCAGCGAGAAGTTGCTCCATCAGGGCGCCAAGTCTGGCGACTTCGTCTCTCAGTTCTCTGTTCTCTTGCTCTAGCTGATCCATTACTCTTGCAGAATTGGCTCGGGTGTAATACCGGTGAGTCAGCTTGTCTTCAAAATAAATGAAGAACACAGAGTTAGGACGAGAGGACCAGAAACAAGGGTACCTGCTTATGCAACATGATGCATGAAATGCTTGTGCAGATGCTTTGTTTTATTTTCAAGGAACCCTTAGGGTATTGTTTGCAGATATTTTGATCATTAAAAGCATTTTGAATTCCACATGGAAAATATCTCATTCAATATATATTGGACGAAGAAGTACAGCGTTTTGATTATTACAAAGAGAAAAGGAAAGCAACATCCTATGGATCCCTAGGAGCTCGGGATGCTGGAAGACGAGAAGTGCACAACTTCTTGATCTCTCTCTCATAAGCCGCTTCCATATCTGCTTTTGCTTTAGCAAGCTGATCGTACTTCCTCTTCCAGAACTTAGAAGACTGAGGAAGCAGAGAAGTCCATGTATCGTTCGGATCATCAATCACTTTATGCTCGAGAAACTCAATCAGAGCATCTTTCTCCTTAAGCTGCTGCAGTAGCTCCTCTCTTTCACGGATCCAAGCACGTGAAAGGTCTTCTTCTCTCAACTCCTCTACACGTTGGATAGGGAGGGTTGAAGGCCCAGCCACATCCAACGGTGTAGGCTTCGGATAGTCGTATGGCATCAGGTAGGTTGCAGCTCTCTGTCTGACCCAAGAAGTATATGGCTCCAAAGCAATGCAATTCTTCGGACCCAACTCGTTCCTACTCTTCTTATGGATACTGCGCCAAGCACGGACAAATCTGGCTTTCAGGCCTTGGGGATCTTTACCCTCCTGGAAGAATACACCTTCTAACAGAATGTTATGAGGTTTATCCTTTAGGGGGAACCCAAGCTGACGACGTGCAAGTATAGGGTTGTAGCTGATCCCACCACATGTACCAAGAAGAGGCACATTCGGGAATTCACCACAGGAATCAATAATCTGCACAGTATCATACACGCGATCATACCAAGAGATATCATCATTGGTGAGGGACATAAGTCTCTGAGACCACCGTAGACATCCCTTGTTCTCCTTAAAAGCAATGGTCTGCGGCAAGTGCGAAATAAACCACTTGTACAGCAAAGGTAGACAGCAGACAATAACTCCATTACCCTTCATATTCCTCAGGTGCAGAGAGAAATAGGCATCGCCCAACAAAGTCGGAACCGGATTAAGAACTGAGAAGATCCTAATAGCATTCATGTCCACAAACTTGTCAAAGTTGGGAAACAACACTAATCCGTAGATGAGCAACACAAACAGAGCCTCAAAGGCATCCTCACTCCTGGCTTCTCCATAGAAGGTAGCTTGCGTGACAAGGAACTCGGAAGAAAAACCCTTAATTCCACCTTTGGTAATCAGATTGGCTCTAATCAAGGCTTCATCTATATGCAACAGACTAGCAATCTCTCTAGCAGATGGAATACTCTCTAGGCCACTGAACGGCACCTGATCCAGAATCGGGATCCCAATAATGTGAGAGTACTCTTCCAAGGTAGGCAATAGCTGGAAGTCCGGAAAGGAGAAGCAGTGATACAGCGGATCATAGAACTGAGCAAGAGTGCTCATCAGACCCTCATCAACCTGAGTAGTCAGCAAAGGTAGAAGCTTCCCATATCGAGCTTTGAAACCCAAGGGATCTAATACATAAGATGTCAGATTCCTTAACTCTTTCACATCTGGTTGTCTGAAACTGTACTTCTTTGTATGCCTCTTTGGTCTTTCCATGTCTGAAAATTTTGCAAATAAACCCTTTTAAGTTCCTTGAAAATTTTCTCTTTTTTTTTCGGTGACATGAAATGTGGATGAATGCATGAATGTATGAATGCAACAATCACACTCAAGGATCAAGCAAAGCACACCAAACAAAGGTCATGGGAAAGCTCATTGTATCCCTAATATCAATCATCCATTTTGGTGGATTTAGGTTTTCACCTTATCGACACCCAAGTTCCATTGATATTAACGGTACATGAACCGGCTCGAACACCCTTAATATCAACCAGCCGCTTTGGTGGATTTTAGGTTTTACACCTGATCCGGGATCCATTGATATTAACAGTGTCTGAACGACTCAACCATGAATTGTAACACCCCGATAATAATAAAATAATTATTTGAATTGAGTTAATAATTTATTTATTAATTTAATTAAATAATTGGAAATTTTATTATTATTATTATTGGATTATTATTTTGGAAAATATATAAGTTGGGCTTAAGGAAATATCCCATTTGGTAAGAAAAGGTTTTACGTGAAACAGAGAACGATCGTGAAAGAAGAGGAAAAGGGCAAAGAGACAGAGCGAGGGCTGAAGGTTGAAGAAGGAAGGGCTTGAGCTTAGAGATTCGCCGGATTAACTCAGGTAAGGGGGGTTTATCGTCAATTAACGGGTATTATGGGATAATATGTCATGGGTAGTGATAAGCTGTTGATTGACCCTAATTGGGAATTGTGAATGCTGAAATTTTGTTGGATGAACCGTGTTAGAAGTTGAAATTTAGTCGGTAATTGAGTCTGTTGTAATTTCCCGATCGTATGGCTTTTTACGGAATCGGATTCGGAGGTCCAGAAGTCCTCCAATGGCGGAAAATGCAGAGAATTCTGCATTCTGCCTTGAGTTAGAGCAGGATACAGCTTCTGTCTTGCGTTAACCGGTTAACCCAGGGTGTTAACCGGTTAACACTGTGTTGGATTATGAATATGGGCTGTTTTGTCTGCGTTAACCGGTTAACCCAGGGTGTTAACCGGTTAACACTGTTGTAATTTCTGATATTGGGCTGTTTGTGCTGCGTTAACCGGTTAACCCAGGGCGTTAACCGGTTAACGCTGTTGCAGAGTGGAAAAAATGTTAATTTTAATGTTGTGTGCCTATTTGAGGGTTGGCCTATGTTGGCCTATGATGTAATAGAGATTAATTCCCGCTGTTTTGAGCAGTATAGATATTAGTGGAGTGTGCTAATATTGTGGTTGTTGTTTGGCATGATATAATATGCTTTTGTGATAAATTGTGTTGATAATGTGGAATGGTATACATGATGTTGTGAATGTATGCATTTGTGAATAGACTATTCTATGGCTTAGAGTGTGAGCATGTGTCTATTCTTGATTATTGTTGATGTTGCATTGCTAGGTGATTTGCATGCGTATTGTGGCCTTCGGGTGGTAGCTAATTCCCATGGTGAGGAATTAGTGAGTAAATCATGTTGATTGTTGTTGTTGTTGTTTGCATGCTAGGTGATTTGCGTGCATATCATGGCCCATTTGGGGTGGTAGCTAATTCCCATGGTGAGGAATTAGTGAGTGAGTCACTATGTCTCAAATGAGTGGGACTAGTGAGCTTGGTAGCCGTGCCTGGATTTGGACGGTGAGGTTGAACTATATGTTCACAACATAGTCGGTACCGCATGCATAAGAGTCTCATTGCACAATGAATGTATGGCATATGATATGAATGGATGTATTCCAGTATCATATGTGTGTGGTGTGTTGTGTTGCTGATGTTGAGTATGGTTGAGATTATATATATATATGCTATATGTTATTGTTGAATATGATGTGAACGGATACTGCCGTTGCTGAGTGTGTAGTCTGGTTAGGGTGGATTAATGTGTTATTTACTTAGCATTACATGTTGTTCTATAATGCTTATTATATTGATTGAAGAACTCACCCTTACAACTATTTTTTTCAGGTAACGAGCAGTGAGTTGAGTAGAAGCTAGTACTATGGAGTCTAGTGTCGTCCTTAGTGGGTCATGCTCTGGTAGATGTAACATCGGGAGGGGATGTTTGACTATGTTTTAATTTAGTTGATGATCAACTTTACATGTAATGTAGTACATGCTTTGAATGTTGATGTTTTGTATCCGCTGCGTATTATGCAACTGTTTTATTTGATAAATAAATGAGCATGACAGGATGTTTTGATAAATGTTTGTGAAATGATTGTGTGACACCCTTCGGGGCATAATTACTCTGAATAACATGTTATTATTTTAATTAAATAATTTGGGGTATTTAGAAGGGTGTTACATTAGTGGTATCAGAGCATAGTCGGTCGTGTTGAGTCGTAGTTATTTTGTTCCCCTGTACGGGATAGGTGTTGTGTAACCCTATCAGTACTTATTTGTTTTAGTTGTTGGGTTTCAGAATAGAGATGGCTGGAAGAGGTAGAGATGATGCTGCGATTGCTGAGGCTCTGGGTATGCTAGCTGGAGTACTTGGAGGAAATCCGAATGTTGTGGGGATGGGAGCTGCTCGTCAGTTGAGTGAGTTCCAGAAGAACAATCCTCCGATGTTCAAAGGAGCATACGATCCAGATGGTGCTCAGAAGTGGTTGAAAGAGATAGAGAGGATCTTCAGAGTAACTGAGTGTGCTGATAACCAGAAGGTCAGGTTCGGTACACATATGCTGTCAGAAGAAGCTGATGATTGGTGGGTTGCTACCCGCACTGAGTTGGAAACTGCTGGAAATGCTGAGATTACTTGGGCTGTGTTCAGGGAAAGATTCCTGAGGAAGTACTTTCCAGAGGATGTCAGAGGGAAGAAAGAGATAGAATTCTTGGAATTGAAGCAGGGTAACAGGTCTGTTACTGAGTATGCTGCGAAGTTCACAGAGCTGTCAAAGTACTATACTCCTTATAGTGAGGCTGCTGGAGAATTTTCGAAGTGTGTGAAGTTTGAGAACGGGTTGCGTCCCGAGATCAAGCAGGCAATTGGATATCAGCGAATCAGGGTGTTTTCTGATTTGGTTGACTGTTGCAGGATTTTTGAACAGGATTCCAAAGCCAGAGCAGAGAGCTATCAGCAGAGGGTTGATAGGAAGGGTAAGAATCAGGTTGATCGTGGGAAACCGTATGCAGCTGGCAAAGGTTTTCAGAGGCAGAGTGGAATGAGGAGGCCTAGTGGAGGAGATTCTAGTGCTCCTGCTAAGTGTTACAGATGTGGTCAGGCTGGACATCGTATCCATGAGTGTACCAGTAATGAGAAGAAGTGTTTCAAATGTGGAAAAGGTGGTCATTTGGCTGCAGATTGCCGGTTGAAGACTGTGACTTGCTTCAACTGTGGAGAGGTGGGTCATATCAGTCCGCAGTGTCCTAAGCCAAAGAAAGAGAATCAGTCGGGAGGCAAGGTTTTTGCTTTATCAGGTTCTGAGACTTTTGCAGATGAGCGTTTGATCCGAGGTACGTGTTATATTAATGGCTTTCCTCTTGTAGCTATTATTGACACCGGTGCTACTCATTCTTTTATATCTGTGGATTGTGCTGTGAAGCTTAAATTAGAGATATCTGAGATGCGTGGAAGTATGGTGATTGATACTCCTGCAAAGGGTTCAGTGACTACTACTTCGGTTTGTTTGAGTTGTCCTTTGAGTATTTTTGGTAGAAATTTTGGGATAGACCTTGTGTGTCTTCCATTAGTGCAGATTGATGTTATTCTGGGTATGAACTGGTTGGTGTTTAACCGAGTTTCCATCAACTGTTTTGATAAGATTGTGATATTTCCTGAAGTTGAGGAAGAAGGAAGGAGTTTGTTTCTATCAGCGAGGCAGGTGAATGAGGAAGTAGCAGATGGGGCAGAGTTGTTTATGCTGTTAGCGACTTTAGAGGCTAAAGATAAACTGGTGATTGGTGATCTAGCTGTGGTGTGTGATTTTCCTGATGTGTTTCCGGAAGAAGTGAATGAATTACCGCCAGAGCGTGAAGGTGAGTTTTCGATTGATTTGGTACCTGGTACTAGACCGATATCGATGGCTCCTTATCGTATGTCTGCTGTTGAGTTAGCTGAATTGAAGAGTCAGTTGGAAGATCTGTTGGATAGGAAGTTTATTCGTCCGAGTGTGTCACCGTGGGGTGCACCAGTGTTGTTGGTTAAGAAGAAGGAAGGTACTATGAGGTTGTGTGTGGACTACAGGCAACTGAATAAAGTGACGATCAAGAATCGGTATCCTTTACCGAGGATTGATGATTTGATGGATCAATTGGTTGGTGCTAGTGTGTTCAGCAAGATAGATTTGAGATCTGGGTATCATCAGATACGTGTGAAGACTGAAGATATTCAGAAGACTGCTTTCAGAACAAGGTATGGACATTATGAGTATTCTGTAATGCCTTTTGGGGTGACTAATGCGCCTGGAGTATTCATGGAGTATATGAATAGGATTTTTCATCCGTATCTAGATCAGTTTGTTGTGGTGTTTATTGATGACATTTTGGTGTATTCGAAATCTGAAGAAGAACATGCTGAGCATTTGAGAGTGGTGTTGGAAGTTCTACGAGAAAAGAAGTTATTTGCTAAACTCTCAAAATGTGAATTTTGGTTAGAAGAGGTTAGTTTTCTTGGTCATGTGATTTCAAGAGGTGGTGTTGCTGTTGATCCTTCTAAGATAGAAGCGGTGTCTAAGTGGGAAGCTCCGAAGTCAGTTTCTGAGATAAGAAGTTTTCTTGGACTTGCAGGTTACTATAGGAAGTTCATTGAGGGATTTTCTAAGTTGGCGTTACCGTTGACGATGTTGACTAGAAAGGGGAAAGCGTTTGTTTGGGACTCAAAATGTGAAGAAGGTTTCCAAGAGTTAAAGAGAAGGTTGACTACTGCTCCTATTCTGATATTACCGAGTTCGTCGGAACCATTTGAGGTTTACTGTGATGCTTCATTGTTGGGTTTAGGTGGTGTGTTGATGCAGAATAAGCAGGTTATAGCTTATGCTTCGAGACAACTAAGGGTTCATGAGAGGAACTATCCGACGCATGATTTGGAGTTGGCAGCTGTGGTATTTGTTCTGAAGTTATGGAGGCATTATTTGTACGGGTCAAGATTTGAGGTTTTCAGTGACCATAAGAGTTTAAAGTATTTGTTTGATCAGAAAGAGCTGAATATGAGGCAGAGGAGATGGTTAGAGTTTCTGAAGGATTATGACTTTGGTTTGAATTACCATCCGGGTAAAGCAAACGTTGTGGCTGACGCATTGAGTCGGAAATCATTGCATATGTCTATGTTAATGGTTAAGGAATTGGATTTAATTGAGCAGTTTAGAGACTTGAGTTTGGTGTGTGAGAGTACTCACAATAGTGTTAAATTGGGAATGTTGAAGTTAACAAGTGGTATTCTGGACGAGATCAGAGAGGGTCAGAAATCCGATATGCTTTTGGTTGATAAGTTGACGTTAGTGAATCAAGGTCAAGGTGGTGAATTCAGAGTTGATGAGAATGGTATTTGAAATTTGGTAGTCGGGTGTGTATTCCGGATGTTACTGAACTTAAGAAGAGTATTCTGGAAGAAGGACATCGTAGTGGCTTGAGTATTCATCCTGGAGCTACGAAGATGTATCATGATTTGAAGAAGTTATTTTGGTGGCCGGGAATGAAAAGAGAAATTGCGAGTTTTGTTTATTCTTGTTTGACTTGTCACAGAAGTCAAAGATTGAGCATCAGAAGCCGTCTGGGCTAATGCAACCGTTGGCTATTCCAGAGTGGAAGTGGGATAGTATCAGTATGGATTTTGTTTCTGGTTTGCCGAAGACAAGTAAGAATTTTGAGGCTATATGGGTAATTGTTGATAGATTGACGAAGTCGGCTCATTTCATTCCGATCAGAATGGATTATCCGTTAGAGAGGCTAGCTGAGTTGTATATTGAGAAGATTGTAAGTTTGCATGGTATTCCGTCTAGTATTGTTTCGGACAGAGATCCTAGATTTACATCGAAGTTCTGGGAAGGTTTGCAGAAGGCTTTGGGAACTAAGCTGAGATTGAGTTCTGCATATCATCCGCAGACTGATGGTCAGACTGAGAGGACGATTCAGTCATTAGAGGATCTTTTGAGAGCTTGTGTTTTGGAAAAAAGAGGTGCTTGGGATTGTTATTTGCCTTTGATTGAGTTTACCTACAACAATAGTTTTCATTCGAGTATTGGTATGGCACCGTTTGAAGCTTTGTATGGTAGGAGATGTCGGACGCCTTTATGTTGGTATGAGTCCGGTGAGAGTGCTGTGGTTGGACCGGAGATTGTTCAACAGACTACGGAAAAGATTAAGATGATTCAGGAGAAGATGAGAATTGCTCAGAGTCGTCAGAAGAGTTATTATGATAAGAGGAGGAAGTCACTTGAATTTCAAGAGGGAGACCATGTGTTTCTTCGTGTTACTCCGATAACTGGTGTTGGTCGAGCCTTGAAGTCGAAGAAGTTGACACCTCGATTTATTGGTCCTTATCAGATTTTGAAGAGGATAGGGGAAGTAGCCTATCGTATCGCTTTACCGCCGTCGCTTGCGAATTTGCATGATGTTTTTCATGTGTCTCAGTTGAGGAGGTACATTCATGATCCGTCGCATGTAGTCCAAGTAGATGATGTACAGGTGAGAGATAACCTGACTGTTGAAACATCACCTATGAGGATTGAGGATCGAGAGTTGAAGCAGTTGCGGGGTAAAGAGATTGCCTTGGTGAAGGTAGCTTGGGGAGGACCAGCAGGTGGCAATGTGACTTGGGAACTTGAGAGTCAGATGAAAGAGTCGTATCCGGAGTTATTCGCTTGAGGTATGTTTTCGAGGACGAAAACTCTTTTAGTGGGGGAGAGTTGTAACACCCCGATAATAATAAAATAATTATTTGAATTGAGTTAATAATTTATTTATTAATTTAATTAAATAATTGGAAATTTTATTATTATTATTATTGGATTATTATTTTGGAAAATATATAAGTTGGGCTTAAGGAAATATCCCATTTGGTAAGAAAAGGTTTTACGTGAAACAGAGAACGATCGTGAAAGAAGAGGAAAAGGGCAAAGAGACAGAGCGAGGGCTGAAGGTTGAAGAAGGAAGGGCTTGAGCTTAGAGATTCGCCGGATTAACTCAGGTAAGGGGGGTTTATCGTCAATTAACGGGTATTATGGGATAATATGTCATGGGTAGTGATAAGCTGTTGATTGACCCTAATTGGGAATTGTGAATGCTGAAATTTTGTTGGATGAACCGTGTTAGAAGTTGAAATTTAGTCGGTAATTGAGTCTGTTGTAATTTCCCGATCGTATGGCTTTTTACGGAATCGGATTCGGAGGTCCGGAAGTCCTCCAATGGCGGAAAATGCAGAGAATTCTGCATTCTGCCTTGAGTTAGCGCAGGAACAGCTTCTGTCTTGCGTTAACCGGTTAACCCAGGGTGTTAACCGGTTAACACTGTGTTGGATTATGAATATGGGCTGTTTTGTCTGCGTTAACCGGTTAACCCAGGGTGTTAACCGGTTAACACTGTTGTAATTTCTGATATTGGGCTGTTTGTGCTGCGTTAACCGGTTAACCCAGGGCGTTAACCGGTTAACGCTGTTGCAGAGTGGAAAAATGTTAATTTTAATGTTGTGTGCCTATTTGAGGGTTGGCCTATGTTGGCCTATGATGTAATAGAGATTAATTCCCGCTGTTTTGAGCAGTATAGATATTAGTGGAGTGTGCTAATATTGTGGTTGTTGTTTGGCATGATATAATATGCTTTTGTGATAAATTGTGTTGATAATGTGGAATGGTATACATGATGTTGTGAATGTATGCATTTGTGAATAGACTATTCTATGGCTTAGAGTGTGAGCATGTGTCTATTCTTGATTATTGTTGATGTTGCATTGCTAGGTGATTTGCATGCGTATTGTGGCCTTCGGGTGGTAGCTAATTCCCATGGTGAGGAATTAGTGAGTAAATCATGTTGATTGTTGTTGTTGTTGTTTGCATGCTAGGTGATTTGCGTGCATATCATGGCCCATTTGGGGTGGTAGCTAATTCCCATGGTGAGGAATTAGTGAGTGAGTCACTATGTCTCAAATGAGTGGGACTAGTGAGCTTGGTAGCCGTGCCTGGATTTGGACGGTGAGGTTGAACTATATGTTCACAACATAGTCGGTACCGCATGCATAAGAGTCTCATTGCACAATGAATGTATGGCATATGATATGAATGGATGTATTCCAGTATCATATGTGTGTGGTGTGTGTGTTGCTGATGTTGAGTATGGTTGAGATTATATATATATATGCTATATGTTATTGTTGAATATGATGTGAACGGATACTGCCGTTGCTGAGTGTGTAGTCTGGTTAGGGTGGATTAATGTGTTATTTACTTAGCATTACATGTTGTTCTATAATGCTTATTATATTGATTGAAGAACTCACCCTTACAACTATTTTTTCAGGTAACGAGCAGTGAGTTGAGTAGAAGCTAGTACTATGGAGTCTAGTGTCGTCCTTAGTGGGTCATGCTCTGGTAGATGTAACATCGGGAGGGGATGTTTGACTATGTTTTAATTTAGTTGATGATCAACTTTACATGTAATGTAGTACATGCTTTGAATGTTGATGTTTTGTATCCGCTGCGTATTATGCAACTGTTTTATTTGATAAATAAATGAGCATGACAGGATGTTTTGATAAATGTTTGTGAAATGATTGTGTGACACCCTTCGGGGCATAATTACTCTGAATAACATGTTATTATTTTAATTAAATAATTTGGGGTATTTAGAAGGGTGTTACATTAGTGGTATCAGAGCATAGTCGGTCGTGTTGAGTCGTAGTTATTTTGTTCCCCTGTACGGGATAGGTGTTGTGTAACCCTATCAGTACTTATTTGTTTTAGTTGTTGGGTTTCAGAATAGAGATGGCTGGAAGAGGTAGAGATGATGCTGCGATTGCTGAGGCTCTGGGTATGCTAGCTGGAGTACTTGGAGGAAATCCGAATGTTGTGGGGATGGGAGCTGCTCGTCAGTTGAGTGAGTTCCAGAAGAACAATCCTCCGATGTTCAAAGGAGCATACGATCCAGATGGTGCTCAGAAGTGGTTGAAAGAGATAGAGAGGATCTTCAGAGTAACTGAGTGTGCTGATAACCAGAAGGTCAGGTTCGGTACACATATGCTGTCAGAAGAAGCTGATGATTGGTGGGTTGCTACCCGCACTGAGTTGGAAACTGCTGGAAATGCTGAGATTACTTGGGCTGTGTTCAGGGAAAGATTCCTGAGGAAGTACTTTCCAGAGGATGTCAGAGGGAAGAAAGAGATAGAATTCTTGGAATTGAAGCAGGGTAACAGGTCTGTTACTGAGTATGCTGCGAAGTTCACAGAGCTGTCAAAGTACTATACTCCTTATAGTGAGGCTGCTGGAGAATTTTCGAAGTGTGTGAAGTTTGAGAACGGGTTGCGTCCCGAGATCAAGCAGGCAATTGGATATCAGCGAATCAGGGTGTTTTCTGATTTGGTTGACTGTTGCAGGATTTTTGAACAGGATTCCAAAGCCAGAGCAGAGAGCTATCAGCAGAGGGTTGATAGGAAGGGTAAGAATCAGGTTGATCGTGGGAAACCGTATGCAGCTGGCAAAGGTTTTCAGAGGCAGAGTGGAATGAGGAGGCCTAGTGGAGGAGATTCTAGTGCTCCTGCTAAGTGTTACAGATGTGGTCAGGCTGGACATCGTATCCATGAGTGTACCAGTAATGAGAAGAAGTGTTTCAAATGTGGAAAAGGTGGTCATTTGGCTGCAGATTGCCGGTTGAAGACTGTGACTTGCTTCAACTGTGGAGAGGTGGGTCATATCAGTCCGCAGTGTCCTAAGCCAAAGAAAGAGAATCAGTCGGGAGGCAAGGTTTTTGCTTTATCAGGTTCTGAGACTTTTGCAGATGAGCGTTTGATCCGAGGTACGTGTTATATTAATGGCTTTCCTCTTGTAGCTATTATTGACACCGGTGCTACTCATTCTTTTATATCTGTGGATTGTGCTGTGAAGCTTAAATTAGAGATATCTGAGATGCGTGGAAGTATGGTGATTGATACTCCTGCAAAGGGTTCAGTGACTACTACTTCGGTTTGTTTGAGTTGTCCTTTGAGTATTTTTGGTAGAAATTTTGGGATAGACCTTGTGTGTCTTCCATTAGTGCAGATTGATGTTATTCTGGGTATGAACTGGTTGGTGTTTAACCGAGTTTCCATCAACTGTTTTGATAAGATTGTGATATTTCCTGAAGTTGAGGAAGAAGGAAGGAGTTTGTTTCTATCAGCGAGGCAGGTGAATGAGGAAGTAGCAGATGGGGCAGAGTTGTTTATGCTGTTAGCGACTTTAGAGGCTAAAGATAAACTGGTGATTGGTGATCTAGCTGTGGTGTGTGATTTTCCTGATGTGTTTCCGGAAGAAGTGAATGAATTACCGCCAGAGCGTGAAGGTGAGTTTTCGATTGATTTGGTACCTGGTACTAGACCGATATCGATGGCTCCTTATCGTATGTCTGCTGTTGAGTTAGCTGAATTGAAGAGTCAGTTGGAAGATCTGTTGGATAGGAAGTTTATTCGTCCGAGTGTGTCACCGTGGGGTGCACCAGTGTTGTTGGTTAAGAAGAAGGAAGGTACTATGAGGTTGTGTGTGGACTACAGGCAACTGAATAAAGTGACGATCAAGAATCGGTATCCTTTACCGAGGATTGATGATTTGATGGATCAATTGGTTGGTGCTAGTGTGTTCAGCAAGATAGATTTGAGATCTGGGTATCATCAGATACGTGTGAAGACTGAAGATATTCAGAAGACTGCTTTCAGAACAAGGTATGGACATTATGAGTATTCTGTAATGCCTTTTGGGGTGACTAATGCGCCTGGAGTATTCATGGAGTATATGAATAGGATTTTTCATCCGTATCTAGATCAGTTTGTTGTGGTGTTTATTGATGACATTTTGGTGTATTCGAAATCTGAAGAAGAACATGCTGAGCATTTGAGAGTGGTGTTGGAAGTTCTACGAGAAAAGAAGTTATTTGCTAAACTCTCAAAATGTGAATTTTGGTTAGAAGAGGTTAGTTTTCTTGGTCATGTGATTTCAAGAGGTGGTGTTGCTGTTGATCCTTCTAAGATAGAAGCGGTGTCTAAGTGGGAAGCTCCGAAGTCAGTTTCTGAGATAAGAAGTTTTCTTGGACTTGCAGGTTACTATAGGAAGTTCATTGAGGGATTTTCTAAGTTGGCGTTACCGTTGACGATGTTGACTAGAAAGGGGAAAGCGTTTGTTTGGGACTCAAAATGTGAAGAAGGTTTCCAAGAGTTAAAGAGAAGGTTGACTACTGCTCCTATTCTGATATTACCGAGTTCGTCGGAACCATTTGAGGTTTACTGTGATGCTTCATTGTTGGGTTTAGGTGGTGTGTTGATGCAGAATAAGCAGGTTATAGCTTATGCTTCGAGACAACTAAGGGTTCATGAGAGGAACTATCCGACGCATGATTTGGAGTTGGCAGCTGTGGTATTTGTTCTGAAGTTATGGAGGCATTATTTGTACGGGTCAAGATTTGAGGTTTTCAGTGACCATAAGAGTTTAAAGTATTTGTTTGATCAGAAAGAGCTGAATATGAGGCAGAGGAGATGGTTAGAGTTTCTGAAGGATTATGACTTTGGTTTGAATTACCATCCGGGTAAAGCAAACGTTGTGGCTGACGCATTGAGTCGGAAATCATTGCATATGTCTATGTTAATGGTTAAGGAATTGGATTTAATTGAGCAGTTTAGAGACTTGAGTTTGGTGTGTGAGAGTACTCACAATAGTGTTAAATTGGGAATGTTGAAGTTAACAAGTGGTATTCTGGACGAGATCAGAGAGGGTCAGAAATCCGATATGCTTTTGGTTGATAAGTTGACGTTAGTGAATCAAGGTCAAGGTGGTGAATTCAGAGTTGATGAGAATGGTATTTTGAAATTTGGTAGTCGGGTGTGTATTCCGGATGTTACTGAACTTAAGAAGAGTATTCTGGAAGAAGGACATCGTAGTGGCTTGAGTATTCATCCTGGAGCTACGAAGATGTATCATGATTTGAAGAAGTTATTTTGGTGGCCGGGAATGAAAAGAGAAATTGCGAGTTTTGTTTATTCTTGTTTGACTTGTCAGAAGTCAAAGATTGAGCATCAGAAGCCGTCTGGGCTAATGCAACCGTTGGCTATTCCAGAGTGGAAGTGGGATAGTATCAGTATGGATTTTGTTTCTGGTTTGCCGAAGACAAGTAAGAATTTTGAGGCTATATGGGTAATTGTTGATAGATTGACGAAGTCGGCTCATTTCATTCCGATCAGAATGGATTATCCGTTAGAGAGGCTAGCTGAGTTGTATATTGAGAAGATTGTAAGTTTTCATGGTATTCCGTCTAGTATTGTTTCGGACAGAGATCCTAGATTTACATCGAAGTTCTGGGAAGGTTTGCAGAAGGCTTTGGGAACTAAGCTGAGATTGAGTTCTGCATATCATCCGCAGACTGATGGTCAGACTGAGAGGACGATTCAGTCATTAGAGGATCTTTTGAGAGCTTGTGTTTTGGAAAAAAGAGGTGCTTGGGATTGTTATTTGCCTTTGATTGAGTTTACCTACAACAATAGTTTTCATTCGAGTATTGGTATGGCACCGTTTGAAGCTTTGTATGGTAGGAGATGTCGGACGCCTTTATGTTGGTATGAGTCCGGTGAGAGTGCTGTGGTTGGACCGGAGATTGTTCAACAGACTACGGAAAAGATTAAGATGATTCAGGAGAAGATGAGAATTGCTCAGAGTCGTCAGAAGAGTTATTATGATAAGAGGAGGAAGTCACTTGAATTTCAAGAGGGAGACCATGTGTTTCTTCGTGTTACTCCGATAACTGGTGTTGGTCGAGCCTTGAAGTCGAAGAAGTTGACACCTCGATTTATTGGTCCTTATCAGATTTTGAAGAGGATAGGGGAAGTAGCCTATCGTATCGCTTTACCGCCGTCGCTTGCGAATTTGCATGATGTTTTTCATGTGTCTCAGTTGAGGAGGTACATTCATGATCCGTCGCATGTAGTCCAAGTAGATGATGTACAGGTGAGAGATAACCTGACTGTTGAAACATCACCTATGAGGATTGAGGATCGAGAGTTGAAGCAGTTGCGGGGTAAAGAGATTGCCTTGGTGAAGGTAGCTTGGGGAGGACCAGCAGGTGGCAATGTGACTTGGGAACTTGAGAGTCAGATGAAAGAGTCGTATCCGGAGTTATTCGCTTGAGGTATGTTTTCGAGGACGAAAACTCTTTTAGTGGGGGAGAGTTGTAACACCCCGATAATAATAAAATAATTATTTGAATTGAGTTAATAATTTATTTATTAATTTAATTAAATAATTGGAAATTTTATTATTATTATTATTGGATTATTATTTTGGAAAATATATAAGTTGGGCTTAAGGAAATATCCCATTTGGTAAGAAAAGGTTTTACGTGAAACAGAGAACGATCGTGAAAGAAGAGGAAAGGGCAAAGAGACAGAGCGAGGGCTGAAGGTTGAAGAAGGAAGGGCTTGAGCTTAGAGATTCGCCGGATTAACTCAGGTAAGGGGGGTTTATCGTCAATTAACGGGTATTATGGGATAATATGTCATGGGTAGTGATAAGCTGTTGATTGACCCTAATTGGGAATTGTGAATGCTGAAATTTTGTTGGATGAACCGTGTTAGAAGTTGAAATTTAGTCGGTAATTGAGTCTGTTGTAATTTCCCGATCGTATGGCTTTTTACGGAATCGGATTCGGAGGTCCGGAAGTCCTCCAATGGCGGAAAATGCAGAGAATTCTGCATTCTGCCTTGAGTTAGCGCAGGAACAGCTTCTGTCTTGCGTTAACCGGTTAACCCAGGGTGTTAACCGGTTAACACTGTGTTGGATTATGAATATGGGCTGTTTTGTCTGCGTTAACCGGTTAACCCAGGGTGTTAACCGGTTAACACTGTTGTAATTTCTGATATTGGGCTGTTTGTGCTGCGTTAACCGGTTAACCCAGGGCGTTAACCGGTTAACGCTGTTGCAGAGTGGAAAAATGTTAATTTTAATGTTGTGTGCCTATTTGAGGGTTGGCCTATGTTGGCCTATGATGTAATAGAGATTAATTCCCGCTGTTTTGAGCAGTATAGATATTAGTGGAGTGTGCTAATATTGTGGTTGTTGTTTGGCATGATATAATATGCTTTTGTGATAAATTGTGTTGATAATGTGGAATGGTATACATGATGTTGTGAATGTATGCATTTGTGAATAGACTATTCTATGGCTTAGAGTGTGAGCATGTGTCTATTCTTGATTATTGTTGATGTTGCATTGCTAGGTGATTTGCATGCGTATTGTGGCCTTCGGGTGGTAGCTAATTCCCATGGTGAGGAATTAGTGAGTAAATCATGTTGATGTTGTTGTTGTTGTTGTTTGCATGCTAGGTGATTTGCGTGCATATCATGGCCCATTTGGGGTGGTAGCTAATTCCCATGGTGAGGAATTAGTGAGTGAGTCACTATGTCTCAAATGAGTGGGACTAGTGAGCTTGGTAGCCGTGCCTGGATTTGGACGGTGAGGTTGAACTATATGTTCACAACATAGTCGGTACCGCATGCATAAGAGTCTCATTGCACAATGAATGTATGGCATATGATATGAATGGATGTATTCCAGTATCATATGTGTGTGGTGTTTGTGTTGCTGATGTTGAGTATGGTTGAGATTATATATATATATGCTATATGTTATTGTTGAATATGATGTGAACGGATACTGCCGTTGCTGAGTGTGTAGTCTGGTTAGGGTGGATTAATGTGTTATTTACTTAGCATTACATGTTGTTCTATAATGCTTATTATATTGATTGAAGAACTCACCCTTACAACTATTTTTTCAGGTAACGAGCAGTGAGTTGAGTAGAAGCTAGTACTATGGAGTCTAGTGTCGTCCTTAGTGGGTCATGCTCTGGTAGATGTAACATCGGGAGGGGATGTTTGACTATGTTTTAATTTAGTTGATGATCAACTTTACATGTAATGTAGTACATGCTTTGAATGTTGATGTTTTGTATCCGCTGCGTATTATGCAACTGTTTTATTTGATAAATAAATGAGCATGACAGGATGTTTTGATAAATGTTTGTGAAATGATTGTGTGACACCCTTCGGGGCATAATTACTCTGAATAACATGTTATTATTTTAATTAAATAATTTGGGGTATTTAGAAGGGTGTTACATGAATCACGGGTTTGCTGAGGGTCACGAGCATGGAGTCTTGGTTAAGAACCACCCAAAGGGAGTGTACTAGGGTTTAAACCTGCCAGACATGTTCTACCAGAGGTTCCCATAATCATCGCCCCATCTCTCGGATATTATTGGAGGAACGAGTACTCGTATTCCAAAAATATTCTCAAGAGAGACTCTTATGAGTGTAGTATCGCGTAACAATCGCATCAGATCTGACATCTGAACGACCTTCGCACTACGTCCTAAAAGTAGGCCAAGATGGGTTTGGTAAACTAAGGTCCTTGGCTTCTAAGGCACATGATTGAACGAATAATGCCTAACCACAAATAACTTGTGTGACATTATTAATCCAACATGACCTCCACCAAGTGAATGGGCTCGCAAGTCAACTGGCTAAGGACTACTCCACACCAGTCAACAAGACTACGCCATTCTCCTATCCTAGAGTGCACTCGAGTTCGGGTATAGAACTCATCTCACAGAGATCACCAAAGCAAACAACAATTGTATATCAAGCAATTCAAACATTACAATCAATACAGTTATCCCAAATTGTACAAAAATATGTCAAATAACAAATAATAATATATCACACAACAAAGGTGAAAAGTTGGCAATACCGCCAAGGATTATATTTTATCCCCAGCAGAGTCGCCACTTTTCTGTAGCGGTGTATTCGTCGCTATATGATCTATTGGTTAAATCATAAGCAAAGTATACAATAAACATAGAGTCGCCACCGCACTTTTATTTATCCTAAGGACTGGTTAAAAAGCGAACAAAAACCTAAGAAGTTTTACACGTAGAAAACCAATGAAAAGATCAGAGATCGGGGTAAGGGGTAAATTACGCAATGGGAAGGTGTTAGGCACCCAATGCGTCCTAGGTACTCCTAGGGAGCCCTTTTCACACTTTGTTGTTTGAAAATTATTATTTGTCATGACATAAGTATTGTGAAAACATGATTGGGATGATGAGGAAAGAATGTACAAATTAATTATTTTTGTGTTTGGATGGATAACCATTGCCTACGTACCTTCCATCAAAGGTAAGGATCAAAATGCCGTAGTTCGGCTAAAAACTTCCAAAAATTAGTGAGTTCAATTTTAAACACAAGCCCTAAGGTTTTACGTTACCCATGGGAGAAAACTCAACCTTATATAACAACTAGTCCACCATGTGAGAAAAGCTTCCACTTGCCAGAGAGGGGTTAACCCTATAATAGGCAAGGAAGACTTACAATTCATCTACTAAGGACAAATAGGAGAGATTAATATCAACCAACTAGGGTAAATCAAACCTATAGCTAATGTATGAAAACTTAACAAACATGGACAAAGCCACAAAATCATTTGAATGGGTGAAGTTAATTGATTTGGATTATTTACAAAACATGGTCAAAGTATGATTAAAGTCAATTCAAAATGAGTATTTACAAAAATGGGGGTTTGGAAAATCATGGACTTAAGGTCCAAGTTTCTAATTTGGAAAGAAGGTGAGAATGTTTGCACAATACTTATTTCAAAGTTTAAAACATGTGTGAAAAGGTTTAGGACACAATGGGATGAATGGATGGAATGTAAAACTTCTTGGAAGGTTCACCTCTTGAAATCATATAGAAGATGATTCAAGTGGGTCCTTAGGAATAGGCTACAAGTGAGCAATAATATGAACATGGTAACAGATGAAAGTAAATAAAAGCGGATACTGGATGCCACTCAATGGTCTTATACCTGTCTCCTAAAACAAGTAAGGATATCAGAGGCCACTCTATGGACTTACACTGATCTCCATCAGAATAAAACAAAAAAACAAAACAGGGAAATCAACTGCCAATCCATCTGGACTTATGTCAACTTCCACAGTATGATCCTAGGACTACAAATGCCACATCACAGGGACTTACAATGAATCCTCACATACAACAACAATGCTCAAACAAAGAGCAAAGAAGATATGAGTGACCAATGAGGTCTTACACTCTATCTCTTCCATGTCATAGGAACAAAAGCCAATCAGTATGGACTTACAATTGTCCTCAATGGGAAAACATCAATGTCACAAGGACAAAAGAACTGATCATGCACTGATGGCAAACAAAGATGATAAATGCACAACGGCAATCAATGATAGTAAACGCACAATGGCAATCAAGTAATCATGTATAAATGAATCAAGTAATCAATCACATAAATTCAAGTAGCACACACAATAACCATTCAATGAGGCTCAAGCAAAAGGGTGAGGCATTAAAGCCAACTGTAATAGGGTTAAAGTTGCTCTTAACCTTGCCATTGAGAGGCTAAGGTGAAGCAGATGAAAGGGTATGAGGGGTGTGCCTCATCACTCTTATCTCTGATCAGTGAGAGTATTGAATATCAGAAGGTGTGGGAGTTCAGAAAGATGGAACTCTCTCCACATTTTATTGACTCGATAGATCTTGGGTTGGGATCTCAATGCTACAACCATGTAATGGGAGCAAGGAGAAGACTCACAGAATAGTGGGAGATAGGCTACATATCTCTTATATCCACCAATTGCCTCAAATGAGGACTTTTCCTGCTTGGGACAAACATAAACAATCACAAACATTGCCTCTTAAGGAGGACTTCAGACAGTTTGCCCGGCCAAATAACAGGCCGGGTCTCCAGACTACATGAAGAATAGGGAGTCTACCTCAATGCAAATTGCTATTTAAGCAAAGCAATGCAAGTTCTTAAGAGAACTGAGCAACTAAGGGTACCTGAAATCAGTCAAATATAATCAGCATCCCAACATAAACAAAACAACAACAATAAGAATCAATCAACAATCAAACAATGATGTGCATAGCACCAAGTCCATGTGAACCAAGCACCCTACAACACAAACAAGTTAGTATACAATGATCAAAGGAAACAACTCAATTATGAATCAACCTCCTTAAGGCATTAACTTTTTAACCTGAAAAGTCAAAGTCAAGTTCAAACATAAGTAACAAGACCACTAGGACAAGCCTAGGGTCCAAAAGAGGGAAAAATGTAAAACAGCAAGTAAAACATTATCAAAGTCAACATTAATCCCATGTAAAGATAATCCAATTGGTCTCATGTATAAACCATACACCAAATTAATTTCAAGCACAATCTAAGTCAAACTAGGTAAGTAAGAACCACATATGCACAAACAGAATAATTTCAATTAAACCCAAACCAAAGCAACTCAATAAATCTCACAAAAATTCATGTCTAACCAGAACCTATTCAGTGAGCTACAGGTCAATTTTCATACCATTTGGATAAAAGGAACTCTGGAAATTAAATCAACATGTTAAGGCATGCAAAAACACAACCAAATTAGATCATAAATCACATGTCAACTTCAATAAATTGTAAAACAGTGATATCACATGGGAAATGGATGGGACCAAGGCCAAGTGAAAGCTATACATGTTAGAAACTACTCCACCAAGTTTCATATTCATAGGGTTAGGGATGAGCATTTAATGATACATGTACATTTTGTTACACATGAAACAAGCCAAAATTGCTAAACAGCAATCAAAAATCCACATTAATTAGAAAATGGATCAATTATATTTGCAAAAATTCATGTTGAAAGTTAACATATACATTGTATCTCATGCAAAAAATCAGGGCCATTGGCCTAATGGAAGCATGAAAAAATAATTGGTGAACTCAGCATAGCATAGTGTGACACATATTGTCACACTCAAAAAGAATAATTCATATCTAACAGTCCAGAGGTCAAAAAAATCACAAATGATATACCAAAATCTCCAGAAATGTGTCAAGAATCATCATATGAATTTTCAAGAATTTCTTTTAAGGCATGAGAATTTCACATCAAAAATGGTAGAATGTGCACAAATATACCACAAGTCAAACAACCCTAGGTCAAACCAATTTTTCACCAAGCACAACTTCAAAAAATACGCTCAAAAAATTCTACAGGGAAAATGGAGACCATAGAAAAAATCCTCACATTTTTCTGACTTTTAAATTTTTTTATGATTTTTCTAAGATTTGTGTGATTTGTTAAATATTTATTTAAGTGTTTAATTAATTAAAATGATTTTAATTATTGCCAATGGCACGATGGTAATTATGCCTGCAGAGACCAAAACGCGGTCGTTTCAGTAATGCGGTGGCTTCTCCTAATTGGCTGGATTTGCGCGGCAAACAGCTTTTGAAAATGGAAACAAGGTTCAGCGGATCAAAAACCCATCGTTCATCATTTTTTCCAGAAATTTAACAACAAGCTCAAGAACATCAAGAACATCCAACTTCAATGGAAATTAACATGCCTATAACCGTTGGAAAGCTCTCACTCTCAGGATCTCAATTATGTCCATGATTTCCATTACTTTTTCCTAAATTCTTTGGATCGAAGGGATTAGGTTTTTGCATCAAAGTTTCTAATCAACCTAACTTCTTCTACGTTCATCCAAATCCAAAACTAAATACATCATTGAACTCTACATGGAATGGTCTTTAAAACGCATATGAACATTCGTCAATTCGTGAGATTCGAAAAGTTACCTTGATTCGATGACAGCAATGATTTGTGAGGTATTGGCGCGTGAAAGTCCAAAACAGTTGAAGAATGATCTTCAAGGAGTTGGATGCAATGCTCAAGTTCAAACGAAGTTGCTTCTAATGCGCAAAAATCAAATTCACCATTGATGGACCTTCCTTGGACAGTTGCGAATTGTGGCTCCTTTCAATCTAATTCACCAAAACAGTTCAAGAAGAAGTTGAATGGAAGTTGCAGCAAAAGGAATTTTCCAAATTGATGAAGCAATGAGAGAGTTTCGATCCAATTTGCATTGATGTGTTCTTGAGAGAAATTCAGAAATTGGAGGGAATTTTGATTGTGATTTGTGAATTGTGGATTCTCTTATGAATTAGTTGGGATTAAGAATATATATGTGCGATTAACCAAGCCTTAATCACCTTAATTAGTCAAAATGGATATGATTAGCAAATGATGATTTTCAAGCTAAGGGCAAAAATGAACTTTCACATGTCAGCTCATGACAGCTCAATGCCAGCTCACACAAACCCCAAACACCTGTCATGACCTGTTGCCACTTGTTTCATGTTGATTGGATGAGTATTTTGCATTTTCCACATGTGATGGCTATGTATGCATTTTTTCAAGTTCATTTCAAAAGTGAAATCTCAAACCATGAGGCCTTGGCATGTTATGATGATTCCAACCATTTTCAAATGTCATTTATGAAGTGTTGCAAAAATCCCCATCCAAAAATTCCAATTATTTCACAAGTTGGACAATTTTGCCCCTGGTTCTTTTAACTGTACAGTTGAAATTTGACTTTTTGCATTGACCTTTTTTGAAGAAATCCAATCATGCACCATGAAAGTACATGTCAAATGGAGTTTGTGCATATAAAGAACATCCAATTTGGACACTCCATGTGGAAGTTATGCCCTCCTGATTAGGGGTCATTTTTGAAATTCACTGGACCATAACTTGACAACCATACATGGGATTTTCAAGTTCTTGGACTTTTTTGAATGGTGAGGACAAGATCTTCAACTTTCATGTTGGACAAATTTTGATTTGAAGCTTGTGTCATGAAGTAAATTTGAGGAGCAAAACTTTCCATTTTTGGCAGGTGAGAATTACAGGTCATTTCCATTTTAGGAAACTTTTTGTCTGACTTCAATTCTTTCAACCTTGATCCTTGAAATGCCAAATGAAGCTTATATGGACATGAATGAGACCTTTCCAACCATCTCACACCTCCCAAATCCTGATTAAACGCACAGTCGACCACAGTTGACTTTTGTTGACTTTTCTTAACTGGGCCATGTTCTGATGAATTCCAAACCTCTTTCAATTGAGATCTTGATTCCAAATGACATCATAAGTTATATGAACTCTTCATGAATGATCATGGTGTCCAAATTCTTCAAGAATGGCCACCATCTATTGCTCAAAGCCTGATTTGACTGATTGACTGATGATTGCTTCAGCTGCAAGCAACAAGGTTAGATGACAATATTTTTGTACATTTGGTTAGTAAACATATGAAAAGCAATGATGTACAAGTGCAATACATGCTTGGTGATCAAGAAACACACTCACAAGGTATCCCACCCACTAGGAGGGAAGTTAGGGTATGCAATGATCCTTGAGGCCATGATATGAGATGTTATGGGCCATGAGGGATCTTAGGGCCAAAATTGGGGTCTTACAGATGCCCCTATTTAAGGTCATTCTAGCCGGAGAAGTGAAGTTTAGAAATCTTCATCTCGACGCGGTAGAATGGGCTTAAATAATAGTAATGAGACGAATTTTGGTCCCTAAGAGACCTCATGCTGCAGATGTATGCATGCAAAAGCAAATTCTGTGGAGCATATATGGTTCACACAGAAGAAAAGACGATCCGTCGGAGTAATACACTCACCAGGAACGGAGACTCAACTAATAAGACTCTTATTGGGACTCTATTAGGGGATAGTAAGGAAAAGAATGCGTGAGCAGGACACGACTTTGATTAGGAATACAAAACTGACATAGCGTGAACTAGACACGACTCCGAGTGGGGATAACAGACATCGGACTGGAGAGCTTGCTGGGGAAGCAAAGGACTCGCACCGGGGAATAAAGGATTCCAGAGGAAAATAAATCCATAGGAAAGACATAAGCTGACTCAACTATCCAGAAAGGATACTTTGGATAAAAATCCGGACTCGGACCAGGAGAAGATTCACGTAGAACCTCCCTGCCGGGAAATGCATATACTGGGGAATAAACACCCATATAGCAAAGGGTAAAAATCACCAAAGGAACTTCGCAGGGGAATGTCTAACAAAGAGACTCTCCTGGGAAAAGCAACAAGGAGGAGGTGTTACCGGTATAAGGGTAACAAACTCAGGAAGAATGAATATCTAAGACCGGTATAAGGGTGAGAGATATCAATCAACCAACATCTGAGAAAGACCTACAAAGGGTATAATACTCAGGAAAATCTGACTCCACAGGGGACCAAGGTCATAATAGGGAGTAGAAAGGAAGGAATACCAGGGATACCGAGGTATATAATAGGTGACCGACAGAACGTGAATTGGTATATATGCCAAGACACTCATCATCCGAAAGGAGGGCTTGAAAAAGCAAAATCGACTTACAGGATGGACATTCGAATCCACAACGGGAAAACGAACCTTACTCAACTGGGGACACAAACCCAAAGAGTACATGAGATATAATATCCATTACCGGCAGACCGTGGATAAGATACTCGCATGAGACATATTATCTATTACCGTCAGAACGTAGATAATAAACTCGCATGGTAAGAAACACCAGAGATACCGAAGTATATAATAGGTGATCTACCGAAAACGTGAATTGGTATATATGCCAAAACACACATCATCCAAAACACAAGTTGGTTAAAGGATGGATATTCGATTCTACAAAGAATACGAATCTTACTCAGTTGGGGAAAATCAACAAAGGATTCCAACTAAAGAGCGCATGAGAAATATTATTCATTACCGGCAGACCGTGAATAATATACTCGAAAGGAAAAGACACCAGAGATACCGAAGTATATAATAGGTGACTAACCAAAAGAGAGACAATCGTTACCAAGCATCCGGGTAAACGAGAGACAACTCAAAGAGATAAATTGCAAGCATCCGGCAATCATCCAACAACAAGGAAGAATATTCGACTCCGCAAAGGGAAATAACGAATCTTACTCGACCAGGGAAACACAAAAGGCTTCAACTGAAGAGTGCATGAGATATAATATCCATTACCGTCAGAACGTGGATAGTATACTCGCACGGAAGATTATCCACAACCGGTATAAGGGTTAATAAAGGATAAATCGACCGAAAAGAAAGGCATCGGGATACCAAACAGGCATATAATGATGACCAATCAAAGAGAGTAACAACATTACCAACAAAAGGGTAAATGAAAGACTCACTGGGGATTAATTGCAAGCATCCGGCAATTATCCGCAAGGCTGGGGATACATTGATAAACAGTCAATGATCCGGGGAACAAATCACTAGCAAACGGTGAAAAGACCCACTGGCGACTTCAAAAGGATAACATTGCAAGCATCCGGCAATGATCCAGGAGACTGCTGGGAATACAAGTGCTTACTCAAGAGCAACTACCCAAAATCAGGAAGGAATATCAACATCGAATATTGAATGAAGATAACCACAAAGGGGATTAGGGTTTACATCTACCGAATACGGGGCAGAAGACCAAAAATCTGGCTGAGAAAACAAGAGGTTTAACAATACCGACTACTGGGTAAGAAACCAAAGACTCAGCTGAGGATAAAATTGCTAGCAACCGGCAATTATCCACATGTATCATAAGATACCACTCCGCTGGAGAGAAAAATCACAGCGACATAGAATTTACAACTACCGAATACGGGGTAGAAGACCACAAACTCCACTGGGGATACCAATCACCACAGGGAACAGAACTCTGGTAGGGATAAAAGATTAGGGTTTATATCAAACCACTAACTCCACGTGGGGATGGAATAAATCATGAATCCGCACGAGAAACCAAAAATGAGGTGTATAACAGACCACAAACTCTGTTGGAGAATAAGAAAATTAGGATTTACGACTACCGACTATCAGGTAGGAAACCAACAGCTCTGGCCGGGGACTAAAAGGTGTATAACCACAAGTTCTGCCAGGAAAGCCAGGAGAATAGGACTTACAACTACCGGTATAAGGGTAGAGGCTAAAATCGACTCTTGCGGAGGAATGAAAGGTATATAACCACAAATTCCGCCAAGAGGAAATGAACAATAGGACTTACAACTACCGGTATAAGGGTAGAGGCCCGAAACTCCGCTGGGGATAAAAATCACCACAGGGAAGCACAATGAACAGACGACAAACGTCAAATTCGGGAAAGATCCGAAAAGACAGACTGAATCAAGACACGTCCTAATGAGGATATAACTCAAATAGGAACGTCCATCCCAATATATGTGTTGGGAGGAAACGGAAGAAACCGTCATCCACGAGGGTATATCTCAGTGAGGAACTGCAGAAGGAAAGACAGACACTTTCTGCTTATAGGGCTGACTCTATATGGAGAGATTTAACACCCGACATCTGCTTAGGAAGATCTATAAAGATCTATATCACCATAGCAGGGAACAACAAACAAAGGATATATGGCAAAAAATGCAACATGAATATCTGAATGTTTTATGATTATGCATGAATATGCGTGATTTATGTTTGATGAATGCTGACAAAACAGACATTTCTAACACAACAGGTCCAGGAATCAAACGTCCGGTATTACACTTCCAGGAAAAACCAGCTGGAAAGCCAATTCTGTTGGAGATCTGTATGCTATAAAGCAACGATCTGCGGGTACTGCCGGGAAGCAGAAGCAAAAGAATCAGTGGTATCAGGAGAATACCAATTCTGAGCAATGGATCAGCGATCATCCCAACTGGGGCACAGAAAGTCACAACAGGCAAAGAGCCACAAAGACAAATCTGTTGGGGAACAAGAGAATCTCAAAGTCCTGCAGGGGATCCTAGCAACACTGCTATGGGAACGGATCCAACATACCTCCATCGGGGAACAACCCACTGAGGGAGCAAAGGTCACCCGGATAGAGTTTGGTTGCACAAGCAACTCTACTGGGGATATCGTTAGCTACTCTCTTGGGGAACAACCCACTGAGGAAGAAAAACACCAAACAAGTAGATTCTGCAACAAACCACTCTACTTGGGGCGAACACACATCTGATGGACCACATCGGCAGATTCTGCAACAAAATCCGCTCTACTGAGGATCGAAGAGTAATCAGGAAATCAATACAATCTCGGGATGACGGAGCTATCAACTGACCCTACCGGGGATTTGAAAGAGGTTCAACAGGCAATACTGCCACAACAACCGCTCTGCAGACAAATGCTGGGGAGAGATGGATGAAAATACTGGGATATCAACCCAATCAACCACTGAGTAGGAAAATAAATCCTGCTCTGCTGAGGATCAACCATTCTGATAGAGAGAAAGTAAACACTCCGCTCGCGACCGCGCCGGGGAGGAGTGACAACAACTCTGTTCGCGACTTCGATGGGGATATCAATAACAGCTCTACTGTGCCAAGGAGACAAATAAAGTCTGGGGATAGCGATCCACTGGAGAAAGTGGCGAAGCACCAAGGTGGCAAACCATCAACCGCCGAATCTTCCACAAGGAAATCATCCATGCTGGGGGAAACTGCCGCTGGAGAAAACTGAGTCTTCAACCACACTCTGCTTGGGGAACAACCCCACCAACAACTCGACTTGCAATTATGCTGGCAACTCACTTGGGGAGAAATACGGGACACGGGGATATCAACCCACTAACCACAAATTTTCCGAACGACTGAGCAATCAAGCCGGGGAGAGACTACTGCTGGAGAACAGACTGAGTCTTCAATACACAATTCTGCTTCGGGGAGTCAAAATCCACAGAAGCTCTGCTTAGGGAACAACCCCAACAACAAATCTCTTCTTGGGGAGCAACCCCAACAATCAAATCTGGAGAAGAAGGATACAAACCAAACCAGGAGTATGAACAACTGTCTTACCTGTTGGAAACCATGCCACCCTTGGGAGAGCACTGGGGAAATTCTTTGAGTATCCTTTTATCATTTGTGAATATTCACTTTGTTTAAAACAATAATTTTGAAAAAAATTGTTTTTTAAAACAATGATATTTTTATCAAGTAAAACATGCAAAACATTTGTTGAATTGAAACAAATAAGAGTGCAAATAATTGGATAAAAGCTCAAATTTATTTGATGGAATGGTAGTCTGCAAATGGCAAGACTCCATAGATCTGCACAAATTTGAAATCAGTGATATATATTGGAAGAGGGCTACATTGAACATAATGATCCTTTCTCTACCAATTTGAATCTCGATGTATTCGAAGCTTCAGTTGACGACGAATCGAGAATCTTCTGATGAACAGACAGCTGGTGAAACAGAAAGTCTTGTCAGGATGCAGTTACTTGCCTGATCCCTAATTTTTGCCTAGATTGCCCCAGGGTGAGGTACTCAATCTAGCGGGATGCAAATATGCTTCTTTTTTTTTTCAAGTCTCTGATTTTTTCTGGATTTCCCTCGTGGGTTTTCCATTGAGACACTCATTTTTGCCTAAGCCGCCCTTTCGGGTTTTCAACTTAGCGAGATATTCTGTTTTCCATTTGCATATACTTTTTTTTCTAGGCAAAGTATCTCTTAACTGCATCTGAATTCACAGAACGAGTGAAATCCTCCCCATCCATTGTTGTAAGCATCAAAGCTCCGCCTGAAAAGGCTCTCTTAACAACATATGGACCCTCGTAGTTTGGAGTCCACTTGCCCCTGGTATCGGGCACGAAAGACAAGACTTTCTTGAGTACGAGGTCACCTTCTCGGAACACGCGAGGCTTGACCTTCTTATCGAATGCTTTCTTCATTCTCTGCTGATATAACTGACCATGACACATGGCAGTTAATCTCTTCTCTTCAATCAAATTCAATTGGTCGTAACGACTCTGAATCCATTCAACATCAGTCAACTTGGCCTCCATCAAGACTCTCATTGATGGGATCTCCACCTCTACTGGGAGAACAGCCTCCATACCATAAACAAGAGAGAAAGGGGTTGCCCCTGTTGAAGTGCGTACAGATGTACGATATCCATGTAAAGCAAATGGCAGCATCTCATGCCAATCTTTGTACGTGACAGTCATCTTCTGGATAATCTTCTTGATATTCTTATTAGCAGCTTCAACAGCCCCATTCATCTTGGGTCTGTAAGGAGAGGAATTATGGTGTGCAATCTTGAATTCAGCGCACAACTCATCCATCATCTTATTATTCAGATTAGATCCATTGTCAGTAATGATCCTCTCTGGCACACCATAACGGCAAATCAGCTGGTTTTTGATAAACTTCACAACCACCTGTCTGGTCACATTCGCATATGAAGCGGCTTCAACCCATTTGGTGAAATAGTCAATTGCTACGAGAATAAACCTGTGTCCATTGGACGCTTTTGGCTCAATCATGCCGATCATGTCGATCCCCCACATAGAGAAAGGCCATGGTGATGAAATCACATTCAGAAGTGTCGGAGGAATATGAATCTTATCCGCATAAATCTGACACTTGTGACATTTCTTCACATATTTGCAGCAGTCAGACTCCATTGTCAGCCAATAGTAGCCTGCTCTCAACATCTTCTTAGCCATAGCATGTCCATTGGAATGAGTACCAAATGAACCCTCATGAACCTCAGTCATTAACAGGTTTGCTTCGTGTCTATCCACGCATCTGAGCAAAACCATGTCAAAATTCCTTTTATACAGCACTTCACCACTGAGGTAGAAACTGCCTGACAACCTCCTCAGGGTTTTCCTATCTTTCACAGATGCCCCAGGCGGGTAGACCTGGTTCTGGAGGAAATTCTTGATATCAAAATACCAAGGCTTGTCATCATTGACTTCTTCAATTGCAAATATGTGGGCTGGTCTATCCAAGCGCATCACGGTAATATTGGGGACATCATTCCACCATCTGACCACAATCATGGAAGCAAGCGTAGCAAGAGCATCTGCCATCCGATTATCCTCTCGAGGAATATGGTGAAATTCAACTTCTGTGAAGAAAGTTGAAATCCTTCTTGCATAATCTCTGTACGGGATGAGACTTGGCTGATTCGTCTCCCATTCACCCTTGATCTGATTAACAACTAGGGCCGAATCACCATACACATCAAGATGTTTGATTCTCAAATCAATACATTCTTCAAGTCCCATAATACAGGCTTCATACTCAGCCATATTATTCGTGCATTTGAAAGTTAGCCTTGCTGTAAAAGGAATATGAGCACCTTGGGGATTAACAATCACTGCCCCAATTCCATTTCCATACTGATTAACAGCGCCATCAAACACCATCGTCCACCTGGAAGCAGGTTCTGGACCTTCATCAAGTGTAGGCTCATCACAATCTTTCATTTTCAAATACAGAATTTCCTCATCAGGGAAGTCATACTGAACTGACTGATGATCTTCAATCGGCTGGTGCGCTAAATGGTCAGCCAAGATACTACCTTTGATAGCTTTTTGAGCTCGATACTCAATATCATACTCAGACAACAGCATCTGCCAACGGGCAATCCTCCCAGTTAAAGCAGGCTTCTCGAAGATATACTTGATCGGGTCCATTCTGGATATCAACCAAGTTGTATGATTTATCATGTACTGGCGCAACCGCTTAGCAGCCCAAGCCAGAGCACAGCACGCCTTCTCAAGCATTGAGTACCGAGACTCACAATCAGTAAATTTCTTACTGAGGTAGTAGATAGCAAATTCTTTCTTCCCTGATTCATCTTGCTGACCGAGTACACAACCCATTGAGTCTTCAAGAACTGTCAGGTACATAATCAGAGGTCTTCCTTCCACAGGCGGAGACAAGATCGGAGGTTCAGACAAATATTCTTTGATACTGTCGAAAGCTTTCTGGCAATCCTCGGTCCAATCATGAGACTGATCTTTCCGAAGGAGCTTGAATATCAGCGCACATGTGGCAGTCATGTGGGATATAAATCTGGAAATGTAATTCAAGCGGCCAAGAAAACCTCGGACTTGCTTTTCAGTTTTGGGTGCAGGCATCTCTTGTATTGCTTTGACCTTTGCAGGATCAACCTCAATACCTCTTTCGCTGACAATAAAACCCAATAACTTGCCGGAACGGACTCCAAATGTACATTTGTTCGGATTCAGGCGAAGTCTAAACTTCCTCAGACGCTGGAAAAGCTTCAACAAATGCTCAACATGCTCAACTTCCGTTCTGGACTTAGCAATCATATCATCAACATAGACCTCTATCTCCTTGTGCATCATGTCATGAAACAAGGTAGTCATGGCTCGTTGATACGTGGCTCCGGCGTTCTTCAAATCGAAGGGCATCACTCGATAACAGAATGTTCCCCAAGGTGTGATGAATGTTGTCTTCTCCATATCCTCTGGTGCCATTTTGATTTGATTATATCTGGAAAATCCGTCCATAAAGGAAAAGACTTTGAATTTAGCTGTGTTATCTACCAACATATCAATGTGTGGTAGAGGAAAATCATCTTTTGGACTAGCCTTATTCAAATCTCTGTAATCAACGCACATACGGACTTTTCCGTCCTTCTTAGGAACAGGCACAATATTGGCCACCCATTGAGGATATACAGAAGTCACCAGAAACCCCGCATCAATTTGCTTCTGAACTTCCTCTTTGATTTTCACTGCCATATCTGGATGAGTTCTTCTGAGCTTCTGCTTCACAGGCACGCACTCAGGCTTCAAGGGCAGGAAATGTTGCACAATATCTGTATCTAAACCCGGCATGTCTTCATACGACCAAGCGAAGACATCTGAATATTCTCGTAGCAAGCTGATCAAATCTTTCTTGACAGACTCTTCAAGAAGTGCCCCAATCTTCACCATGCGAACACAATCCTCAGACCCCAAGTTGACTGTTTCCAGATCTTCGAGATGTGGCTGAATGATCTTCTTCTCGTGCTCAAGGAGACGGGTAATCTCATCAGGAATTCCTTCAACATCATCTTCCTCTGCCTCAAATACAGGGAATTCAAAGTTGGGAGATGGCATTGGATCATTATGTTCAATGGGTTTTAAGATCAACCTGCATAATGATTTTGGTTAATGAAAAACTTTAGAATTTAAACAAGCAAACCATTATGCAGATGAAAAGGTTGCTTTTATTCTTGTTTTTATGGGTTTTTTGTGATCACTGATTTCATGCAAAAGCGAAAAGTGAAAACAAATGGAAAAACAAATGTTTAACAATGCATTAATTGAATGAAAACATCATTGTATATATGAGCCAAACAATGTCATCACTTCTCCTTTTGGCATGGGAGAAGGGTTTTAAACAAAGTGAGCATATTTACTCTGATCTATGGATAACTGTTGGAACATCCACAGCGACCCAATTGTGGCAGACACCACCAGGAATAACAAAATTGCTCATATCCTCTGCATCTTCTTCAATGATAGCAGCAGCTTCCTCTTCAACAGGCTGATCATCATGGATAAATCCTCCACTCGTGAATAGACCGTGCTCATTATATGCCCCAGAACAAAAGCCAATGCCAGCCCGGGACTTGTTGTCTTCTAGCTCAATCACTTTCCCTAAACCAGCAACTGCACCACACTCAATGGCCAGTTTTGCATCTCGGTAGGAAGCGAATGAAGGAGACTTCTTCTCAATCGGTTCGTCAATAGATAAAGCTTGGAACGGAGTTCCAACTTCATCCTCTGCGTCGATATATGAGAAGGAAGACAGGTGGCTAACCAGGAGAGCCTTTTCTCCCCCTACCACAACCAGTTTTTTATTCTTAACAAACTTCAGCTTCTGGTGTAGGGTGGATGTCACGGCGCCAGCCTCATGAATTGGTCTGCCCAAGAGACAGCTATATGATGGGTGGATATCCATTACCTGGAAGGTAACCTGGAAATCACTCGGGCCTATCTTGATAGGGAGATCAACTTCCCCAATCACGGTCTTGCGCGACCCATCGAATGCCTTCACAACGACCCCACTCTGCCTCATAGGAGGACCTTGATATGATAATCGAGCGAGTGTGGATTTCGGCAACACATTAAGAGATGATCCAGTGTCCACCAACACGTTGGACATAGCATCAGATTTACAGTTTAGAGATATGTGTAAGGCCATGTTGTGGTTTCTTCCCTCCTCAGGGAGATCAGCGTCACTGAAACTCAAAGTGTTGCAAGCAGTGATGTTTGCAACGATACTGTCAAATTGTTTGATAGTGACGTCGTGATCAACGTACGCCAAGTCCAATACTTTCTGCAGAGCCTCCCTATGGGGTTCTGAGTGCAACAGCAAGGATAATATGGAGATTTTGGATGGCGTGTATAGAAGCTGGTCTACAACGTTATACTCGCTTTTCTTGATGAGCCTCAGCATCTCATCAGATTCTTCATTCGAAATGCCGCTCGGGCCAGCTGAAGCAGTAGGAGTTTTTTGTATGGAGGAGGGTCTGGCAACATCAAGTGCCGAATTCTGACTATTGACAGCAGTCCCAACTGGACGCTCAGAAGATTCAGAAGCAACAGGAGCCTTAGGAGGCGCAGAGAATACTCGACCACTCCGGGTCAGGCCGCTTACATCGGCAATGTTAGTCACAGCAGTTGAAGGCAGAGGCACTTCTACCCCATCTTGTACGGCAACTGGGTTGTACCTGAACGGCACAGCTTTATCAGAGGAATACGGCACAGGGCCGACAGGTTTAATCACAAGTGAAGGAGAAGTCTTCGGCTTGCTGCTATCGTAGCGAATAACAACAGGCTCTGGCAATTTGAACACTGGAGATATAACATTAATCTCAGGTTCGTCCTCATCGACATTGCGATTCTGGAGAATCTCAATGGTCCCTTTGTCTAACAGCTCTTGCAATTCTCTTCGGACTTGATCGCACCCCAGACGGTTTACCGAACAGATACGGCACTTATCATGATCATGTACCATATGGCTATACTGGCACAGCAGGCGATGTAACTCCACCAACGATTGTCGAATATGACTAACATATTTGACTTTATATTTCCCAGGGCATCCCTGGACCATATTTACAGACTTCCCATGCGAAGGCAATGGGTTCTTGGTAACATTTGGGCCCGAATCTTCGAAGCTCAAAATTCCACATCTCATCAGGTCTTGAACCTTCGTCTTGAGTGGATAGCAATTCTCGACATTATGGCCAGGGGCTCCGGAATGATATACACAATGTTGATCTGGTTTGTACCACCATTGTGGGTTTGCAGGAATAGCAGGAGGATCCCTGGGAGTAACCAATTTTCTCTCCAACAAGGAGGGATAAAGCTCTGCGTATGACATGGGGATAGGATCGAAGCTGATCTTTTTCCGGTCATAACTCAAATTGGCTTGATTTGTTGTGCTTCCACGAGGCTGGTAGGCCTGTTGCTGTGGGCGTTGTTGTTGCTGATATTGTTGCTGAGGTTGATACTGCTGATGTTGGGTGTTGTCTTTGAAGACCGGCGCAATATGGGCCACCTGATGCTGATGACCTGCTCGGCGTGCAGTTTTCCTCTAAACTGGAGGTTTCCTGGATTTATGGGACTGCACAGCATGTGCTTCCCCATCTTTCTTCTTAGCAAATGAGCCATACCTCTTGCTAGAAGAGCCTTCATCTTTGGCCAAACGTCCTTCACGGACACCCTCTTCAAGTCTCATCCCCATATTCACCATTTCGGTGAAGTCTGAGGGAGCACTAGCCACCATTCGCTCATAATAAAATGAGCTAAGAGTTTTCAGGAAAATCTTAGTCATTTCTTTCTCCTCGAGCGGCGGAGTGATCTGAGCTGCCAGCTCTCGCCACCTCTGGGCGTACTCTTTGAAAGTTTCTTTATCCTTCTGCGACATAGACCTGAGTTGATCTCTGTCAGGCGCCATATCGACGTTGTATTTGTATTGCTTGACGAAAGCCTCGCCAAGGTCATTGAAGGATCTAATGTTGGCACTGTCCAGACTCATATACCAACGGAGCGCAGCACTAGACAAGCTGTCTTGGAAGTAGTAGATCAAGAGTTGATCATTGTCAGTCTGTGTAGACATCTTCCTGGCGTACATGACCAGGTGTGCAAGAGGACAGGTGTTCCCTTTGTATTTCTCAAAGTCAGGAACTTTGAATTTGATCGGTATTTTTACCCCTGGAACAAGGCAGAGCTCGGCAGCAGACTTGCCGAATAGATCTTTACCACGGAGGGTCTTCAATTCCTTCCTCAGCTCTAGGAATTGGTCATTCATAGCATCCATTTTTTCATTAACGTCCGGGCCCTCAGATGGCTCGGAATGATAGATGGGGTCCTCTGCCCTTGGCATGGCGTGCACAACAGGAGGAGCAGCAGTAAGGACCGGGCTAGATGCCGGCATATGAGCAAAAGTCGGAGCTGGGATGTCAGGCATGAAACCTGGAGGCATGCCCCAAGGGAATCCGGCTGGCATGGCATTGGGCATATACTGAACACTCGCAGCAGGCACGACTGAGGTAGCAACCTCTGAAATCACAGTCTTCTGGACAGGAGTTGCAGGCGGTAGAGCAGACTGATTCTGAGCAGCGAGAAGTTGCTCCATCAGGGCGCCAAGTCTGGCGACTTCGTCTCTCAGTTCTCTGTTCTCTTGCTCTAGCTGATCCATTACTCTTGCAGAATTGGCTCGGGTGTAATACCGGTGAGTCAGCTTGTCTTCAAAATAAATGAAGAACACAGAGTTAGGACGAGAGGACCAGAAACAAGGGTACCTGCTTATGCAACATGATGCATGAAATGCTTGTGCAGATGCTTTGTTTTATTTTCAAGGAACCCTTAGGGTATTGTTTGCAGATATTTTGATCATTAAAAGCATTTTGAATTCCACATGGAAAATATCTCATTCAATATATATTGGACGAAGAAGTACAGCGTTTTGATTATTACAAAGAGAAAAGGAAAGCAACATCCTATGGATCCCTAGGAGCTCGGGATGCTGGAAGACGAGAAGTGCACAACTTCTTGATCTCTCTCTCATAAGCCGCTTCCATATCTGCTTTTGCTTTAGCAAGCTGATCGTACTTCCTCTTCCAGAACTTAGAAGACTGAGGAAGCAGAGAAGTCCATGTATCGTTCGGATCATCAATCACTTTATGCTCGAGAAACTCAATCAGAGCATCTTTCTCCTTAAGCTGCTGCAGTAGCTCCTCTCTTTCACGGATCCAAGCACGTGAAAGGTCTTCTTCTCTCAACTCCTCTACACGTTGGATAGGGAGGGTTGAAGGCCCAGCCACATCCAACGGTGTAGGCTTCGGATAGTCGTATGGCATCAGGTAGGTTGCAGCTCTCTGTCTGACCCAAGAAGTATATGGCTCCAAAGCAATGCAATTCTTCGGACCCAACTCGTTCCTACTCTTCTTATGGATACTGCGCCAAGCACGGACAAATCTGGCTTTCAGGCCTTGGGGATCTTTACCCTCCTGGAAGAATACACCTTCTAACAGAATGTTATGAGGTTTATCCTTTAGGGGGAACCCAAGCTGACGACGTGCAAGTATAGGGTTGTAGCTGATCCCACCACATGTACCAAGAAGAGGCACATTCGGGAATTCACCACAGGAATCAATAATCTGCACAGTATCATACACGCGATCATACCAAGAGATATCATCATTGGTGAGGGACATAAGTCTCTGAGACCACCGTAGACATCCCTTGTTCTCCTTAAAAGCAATGGTCTGCGGCAAGTGCGAAATAAACCACTTGTACAGCAAAGGTAGACAGCAGACAATAACTCCATTACCCTTCATATTCCTCAGGTGCAGAGAGAAATAGGCATCGCCCAACAAAGTCGGAACCGGATTAAGAACTGAGAAGATCCTAATAGCATTCATGTCCACAAACTTGTCAAAGTTGGGAAACAACACTAATCCGTAGATGAGCAACACAAACAGAGCCTCAAAGGCATCCTCACTCCTGGCTTCTCCATAGAAGGTAGCTTGCGTGACAAGGAACTCGGAAGAAAAAACCCTTAATTCCACCTTTGGTAATCAGATTGGCTCTAATCAAGGCTTCATCTATATGCAACAGACTAGCAATCTCTCTAGCAGATGGAATACTCTCTAGGCCACTGAACGGCACCTGATCCAGAATCGGGATCCCAATAATGTAAGAGTACTCTTCCAAGGTAGGCAATAGCTGGAAGTCCGGAAAGGAGAAGCAGTGATACAGCGGATCATAGAACTGAGCAAGAGTGCTCATCAGACCCTCATCAACCTGAGTAGTCAGCAAAGGTAGAAGCTTCCCATATCGAGCTTTGAAACCCAAGGGATCTAATACATAAGATGTCAGATTCCTTAACTCTTTCACATCTGGTTGTCTGAAACTGTACTTCTTTGTATGCCTCTTTGGTCTTTCCATGTCTGAAAATTTTGCAAATAAACCCTTTTAAGTTCCTTGAAAATTTTTCTCTTTTTTTTCGGTGACATGAAATGTGGATGAATGCATGAATGTATGAATGCAACAATCACACTCAAGGATCAAGCAAAGCACACCAAACAAAGGTCATGGGAAAGCTCATTGTATCCCTAATATCAATCATCCATTTTGGTGGATTTAGGTTTTCACCTTATCGACACCCAAGTTCCATTGATATTAACGGTACATGAACCGGCTCGAACACCCTTAATATCAACCATCCGCTTTGGTGGATTTTAGGTTTTACACCTGATCCGGGATCCATTGATATTAACGGTGTCTGAACGACTCAACCATGAATCACGGGTTTGCTGAGGGTCACGAGCATGGAGTCTTGGTTAAGAACCACCCAAAGGGAGTGTACTAGGGTTTAAACCTGCCAGACATGTTCTACCAGAGGTTCCCATAATCATCGCCCCATCTCTCGGATATTATCGGAGGAACGAGTACTCGTATTCCAAAAATATTCTCAAGAGAGACTCTTATGAGTGTAGTATCGCGTAACAATCGCATCAGATCTGACATCTGAACGACCTCCGCACTACGTCCTAAAAGTAGGCCAAGATGGGTTTGGTAAACTAAGGTCCTTGGCTTCTAAGGCACATGATTGAACGAATAATGCCTAACCACAAATAACTTGTGTGACATTATTAATCCAACATGACCTCCACCAAGTGAATGGGCTCGCAAGTCAACTGGCTAAGGACTACTCCACACCAGTCAACAAGACTACGCCATTCTCCTATCCTAGAGTGCACTCGAGTTCGGGTATAGAACTCATCTCACAGAGATCACCAAAGCAAACAACAATTGTATATCAAGCAATTCAAACATTACAATCAATACAGTTATCCCAAATTGTACAAAAATATGTCAAATAACAAATAATAATATATCACACAACAAAGGTGAAAAGTTGGCAATACCGCCAAGGATTATATTTTATCCCCAGCAGAGTCGCCACTTTTCTGTAGCGGTGTATTCGTCGCTATATGATCTATTGGTTAAATCATAAGCAAAGTATACAATAAACATAGAGTCGCCACCGCACTTTTATTTATCCTAAGGACTGGTTAAAAAGCGAACAAAAACCTAAGAAGTTTTACACGTAGAAAACCAATGAAAAGATCAGAGATCGGAGTAAGGGGTAAATTACGCAATGGGAAGGTGTTAGGCACCCAATGCGTCCTAGGTACTCCTAGGGAGCCCTTTTCACACTTTGTTGTTTGAAAATTATTATTTGTCATGACATAAGTATTGTGAAAACATGATTGGGATGATGAGGAAAGAATGTACAAATTAATTATTTTTGTGTTTGGATGGATAACCATTGCCTACGTACCTTCCATCAAAGGTAAGGATCAAAACGCCGTAGTTCGGCTAAAAACTTCCAAAAATTAGTGAGTTCAATTTTAAACACAAGCCCTAAGGTTTTACGTTACCCATGGGAGAAAACTCAACCTTATATAACAACTAGTCCACCATGTGAGAAAAGCTTCCACTTGCCAGAGAGGGGTTAACCCTATAATAGGCAAGGAAGACTTACAATTCATCTACTAAGGACAAATAGGAGAGATTAATATCAACCAACTAGGGTAAATCAAACCTATAGCTAATGTATGAAAACTTAACAAACATGGACAAAGCCACAAAATCATTTGAATGGGTGAAGTTAATTGATTTGGATTATTTACAAAACATGGTCAAAGTATGATTAAAGTCAATTCAAAATGAGTATTTACAAAAATGGGGGTTTGGAAAATCATGGACTTAAGGTCCAAGTTTCTAATTTGGAAAGAAGGTGAGAATGTTTGCACAATACTTATTTCAAAGTTTAAAACATGTGTGAAAAGGTTTAGGACACAATGGGATGAATGGATGGAATGTAAAACTTCTTGGAAGGTTCACCTCTTGAAATCATATAGAAGATGATTCAAGTGGGTCCTTAGGAATAGGCTACAAGTGAGCAATAATATGAACATGGTAACAGATGAAAGTAAATAAAAGCGGATACTGGATGCCACTCAATGGTCTTATACCTGTCTCCTAAAACAAGTAAGGATATCAGAGGCCACTCTATGGACTTACACTGATCTCCATCAGAATAAAACAAAAAAACAAAACAGGGAAATCAACTGCCAATCCATCTGGACTTATGTCAACTTCCACAGTATGATCCTAGGACTACAAATGCCACATCACAGGGACTTACAATGAATCCTCACATACAACAACAATGCTCAAACAAAGAGCAAAGAAGATATGAGTGACCAATGAGGTCTTACACTCTATCTCTTCCATGTCATAGGAACAAAAGCCAATCAGTATGGACTTACAATTGTCCTCAATGGGAAAACATCAATGTCACAAGGACAAAAGAACTGATCATGCACTGATGGCAAACAAAGATGATAAATGCACAACGGAAATCAATGATAGTAAACGCACAATGGCAATCAAGTAATCATGTATAAATGAATCAAGTAATCAATCACATAAATTCAAGTAGCACACACTATAACCATTCAATGAGGCTCAAGCAAAAGGGTGAGGCATTAAAGCCAACTGTAATAGGGTTAAAGTTGCTCTTAACCTTGCCATTGAGAGGCTAAGGTGAAGCAGATGAAAGGGTATGAGGGGTGTGCCTCATCACTCTTATCTCTGATCAGAGAGAGTATTGAATATCAGAAGGTGTGGGAGTTCAGAAAGATGGAACTCTCTCCACATTTTATTGACTCGATAGATCTTGGTTGGGATCTCAATGCTACAACCATGTAATGGGAGCAAGGAGAAGACTCACAGAATAGTGGGAGATAGGCTACATATCTCTTATATCCACCAATTGCCTCAAATGAGGACTTTTCCTGCTTGGGACAAACATAAACAATCACAAACATTGCCTCTTAAGGAGGACTTCAGACAGTTTGCCCGGCCAAATAACAGGCCGGGTCTCCAGACTACATGAAGAATAGGGAGTCTACCTCAATGCAAATTGCTATTTAAGCAAAGCAATGCAAGTTCTTAAGAGAACTGAGCAACTAAGGGTACCTGAAATCAGTCAAATATAATCAGCATCCCAACATAAACAAAACAACAACAATAAGAATCAATCAACAATCAAACAATGATGTGCATAACACCAAGTCCATGTGAACCAAGCACCCTACAACACAAACAAGTTAGTATACAATGATCAAAGGAAACAAATCAATTATGAATCAACCTCCTTAAGGCATTAACTTTTTAACCTGAAAAGTCAAAGTCAAGCTCAAACATAAGTAACAAGACCACTAGGACAAGCCTAGGGTCCAAAAGAGGGAAAAAATGTAAAACAGCAAGTAAAACATTATCAAAGTCAACATTAATCCCATGTAAAGATAATCCAATTGGTCTCATGTATAAACCATACACCAAATTAATTTCAAGCACAATCTAAGTCAAACTAGGTAAGTAAGAACCACATATGCACAAACAGAATAATTTCAATTAAACCCAAACCAAAGCAACTCAATAAATCTCACAAAAATTCATGTCTAACCAGAACCTATTCAGTGAGCTACAGGTCAATTTTCATACCATTTGGATAAAAGGAACTCTGGAAATTAAATCAACATGTTAAGGCATGCAAAAACACAACCAAATTAGATCATAAATCACATGTCAACTTCAATAAATTGTAAAACAGTGATATCACATGGGAAATGGATGGGACCAAGGCCAAGTGAAAGCTATACATGTTAGAAACTACTCCACCAAGTTTCATATTCATAGGGTTAGGGATGAGCATTTAATGATACATGTACATTTTGTTACACATGAAACAAGCCAAAATTGCTAAACAGCAATCAAAAATCCACATTAATTAGAAAATGGATCAATTATATTTGCAAAAATTCATGTTGAAATTTAACATATACATTGTATCTCATGCAAAAAATCAGGGCCATTGGCCTAATGGAAGCATGAAAAATAATTGGTGAACTCAGCATAGCATAGTGTGACACATATTGTCACACTCAAAAAGAATAATTCATATCTAACAGTCCAGAGGTCAAAAAATCACAAATGATATACCAAAATCTCCAGAAATGTGTCAAGAATCATCATATGAATTTTCAAGAATTTCTTTTAAGGCATGAGAATTTCACATCAAAAATGGTAGAATGTGCACAAATATACCACAAGTCAAACAACCCTAGGTCAAACCAATTTTTCACCAAGCACAACTTCAAAAAATACGCTCAAAAAATTCTACAGGGAAAATGGAGACCATAGAAAAAATCCTCACATTTTTCTGACTTTTAAATTATTTTTTATGATTTTTCTAAGATTTGTGTGATTTGTTAAATATTTATTTAAGTGTTTAATTAATTAAAATGATTTTAATTATTGCCAATGGCACGATGGTAATTATGCCTGCAGAGACCAAAACGCGGCCGTTTCAGTAATGCGGTGGCTTCTCCTAATTGGCTGGATTTGCGCGGCAAACAGCTTTTGAAAATGGAAACAAGGTTCAGCGGATCAAACACCCCATCGTTCATCATTTTTTCCAGAAATTTAACAACAAGCTCAAGAACATCAAGAACATCCAACTTCAATGGAAATTAACATGCCTATAACCGTTGGAAAGCTCTCACTCTCAGGATCTCAATTATGTCCATGATTTCCATTACTTTTTCCTAAATTCTTTGGATCGAAGGGATTAGGTTTTTGCATCAAAGTTTCTAATCAACCTAACTTCTTCTACGTTCATCCAAATCCAAAACTAAATACATCATTGAACTCTACATGGAATGGTCTTTAAAACGCATATGAACATTCGTCAATTCGTGAGATTCGAAAAGTTACCTTGATTCGATGACAGCAATGATTTGTGAGGTATTGGCGCGTGAAAGTCCAAAACAGTTGAAGAATGATCTTCAAGGAGTTGGATGCAATGCTCAAGTTCAAACGAAGTTGCTTCTAATGCGCAAAAATCAAATTCACCATTGATGGACCTTCCTTGGACAGTTGCGAATTGTGGCTCCTTTCAATCTAATTCACCAAAACAGTTCAAGAAGAAGTTGAATGGAAGTTGCAGCAAAAGGAATTTTCCAAATTGATGAAGCAATGAGAGAGTTTCGATCCAATTTGCATTGATGTGTTCTTGAGAGAAATTCAGAATTGGAGGGAATTTTGATTGTGATTTGTGAATTGTGGATTCTCTTATGAATTAGTTGGGATTAAGAATATATATGTGCGATTAACCAAGCCTTAATCACCTTAATTAGTCAAAATGGATATGATTAGCAAATGATGATTTTCAAGCTAAGGGCAAAAATGAACTTTCACATGCCAGCTCATGACAGCTCAATGCCAGCTCACACAAACCCCAAACACCTGTCATGACCTGTTGCCACTTGTTTCATGTTGATTGGATGAGTATTTTGCATTTTCCACATGTGATGGCTATGTATGCATTTTTTCAAGTTCATTTCAAAAGTGAAATCTCAAACCATGAGGCCTTGGCATGTTATGATGATTCCAACCATTTTCAAATGTCATTTATGAAGTGTTGCAAAAATCCTCATCCAAAAATTCCAATTATTTCACAAGTTGGACAATTTTGCCCCTGGTTCTTTTAACTGTACAGTTGAAATTTGACTTTTTGCATTGACCTTTTTTGAAGAAATCCAATCATGCACCATGAAAGTACATGTCAAATGGAGTTTGTGCATATAAAGAACATCCAATTTGGACACTCCATGTGGAAGTTATGCCCTCCTGATTAGGGGTCATTTTTGAAATTCACTGGACCATAACTTGACAACCATACATGGGATTTTCAAGTTCTTGGACTTTTTTGAATGGTGAGGACAAGATCTTCAACTTTCATGTTGGACAAATTTTGATTTGAAGCTTGTATCATGAAGTAAATTTGAGGAGCAAAACTTTCCATTTTTGGCAGGTGAGAATTACAGGTCATTTCCATTTTAGGAAACTTTTTGTCTGACTTCAATTCTTTCAACCTTGATCCTTGAAATGCCAAATGAAGCTTATATGGACATGAATGAGACCTTTCCAACCATCTCACACCTCCCAAATCCTGATTAAACGCACAGTCGACCACAGTTGACTTTTGTTGACTTTTCTTAACTGGGCCATGTTCTGATGAATTCCAAACCTCTTTCAATTGAGATCTTGATTCCAAATGACATCATAAGTTATATGAACTCTTCATGAATGATCATGGTGTCCAAATTCTTCAAGAATGGCCACCATCTATTGCTCAAAGCCTGATTTGACTAATTGACTGATGATTGCTTCAGCTGCAAGCAACAAGGTTAGATGACAATATTTTTGTACATTTGGTTAGTAAACATATGAAAAGCAATGATGTACAAGTGCAATACATGCTTGGTGATCAAGAAACACACTCACAAGGTATCCCACCCACTAGGAGGGAAGCTAGGGTATGCAATGATCCTTGAGGCCATGATATGAGATGTTATGGGCCATGAGGGATCTTAGGGCCAAAATTGGGGTCTTACAGCTGCAAACAAGAATATCAAGAAGATCCTTCAAAAGATTGTTGTCACCTACAAGGATTGACACGAAATGTTTCCATACGCTTTGCATGGATATCGTACCTCAGTACGCACTTCGACCGGGACAACCCCATTTTCTCGTGTATATGGCATGGAAGCAGTACTTCCAATAGAAGTCGAGATCCCATCAATGCAAGTCTTGATGGAAACGAAGCTGACTGATGCAAAATGGTGCCAAACCAGATATGATCAGTTTAATTTAATTGAAGAGAGGCGCCTCAAAGCCTTGTGTCGTGGTCAGTTGTACCAACAATGGTTGAAGAAGGCTTTTGACAAGAAGGTTAAATCTCGCATATTCATCGAAGGGGATCTCGTGCTAAAGAATATATTGCCCTGTCAATGTGATGCTAGAGGAAAATGGACGCCAAACTATGAAGGGCCATATGTTGTTAAGAAATCTTTCTCAAGCGGTGCCCTAATTCTTACGACTATGGATCGAGAAGAGCTTCCGTGTCCAATCAATTCAGATGCAGTCAAGAAATACTTTGCCTAAAAATAAAAGAACACTCGATAAGTCAAAAACCTGAAAGGGCGACTTAGTTAAAAAAAAGTAGTCTTGATGGATTAAAAACCCGAAAGGGAGGTCCAGTCAAAATGAAAGAGACAAAAACAGAATAATCATCCCGGTAGATTGAAAACCCCTTGGGGAAATCTACGCAAAACAAAGGTAAAAATGGCCTAGTAAATGCATCTTGACAAGACTTCTATTGAAGACAGTAACTTTGTTCAGCAAGTATTCAAAAGTACTCGAGTATTCAAAGTAGGAGGGAGAATAGTGGTCATTGCGATTCAATATAGCCCTCCCCAATTACCATTTCCCACTTTTATATAAATCCATGGAGTTTCTTCCTTTACGAACTACCATTCTTGCAATAAAACTCAAATATCTGCTCATATATGTTTTTACTTTTATTATGTACAAAATTTTGTTTTATCTTTGATGTTAATTCTTGCAAAAAAAATTTTAATAAAATTGTATGTTGTTTTTCAAAATGAATTTGTTTCAAATAACTTGACACAACATGATCGAAAGGACTTTATACTACTTGTCCGAGATGATGGAATTGATTCAGTATGGCTACATGTTGGGATTAGTACTACCTTAATCAGTGATTCCCAAGCTAGCCGAAAGGCCATGTAATTGGGCATCCATTTTGCTATCAGTCGAGAAAAGATACCCATATCCGTAAAATCCTTCAAGCGATTATCGTTAGAAGTTGAATTGTATCTATCCCTAGTAAAGTCCCAATGATAAGTGAATCATCTATTCCTTGATAGTAACTTCAGTCAGAATACATATTTCCTCAGTGGAATCTTGATTGCCTAAACCATGTCTTCCCCATTGAAGTCTTGTGGGTTGTCAGAAGGTTGTATCCTCTCTTCCCCTAGCAGCTATATCGTTTGAACATAGAAATTGATCTATAAAATTCTTCAAGCTTTGTTGCTCGGATTTTGATCATTTCTTTTCCTCACAGAGCAGTTGATGATTGTGGAAATTCCCTAACAGAAGTAAATCATATCTCTTATCCCCATACAATGGTCATGTTTTTCATAACCCAGTAAAGGAACCAATGTTGAAGGATCTTTTCCCCAGAAGAATTACCCGCATGGACAGGAAACCTTTTGATAAGGAATCTCCAGCAGACTAAAATTCTTCTATGTTTGTCCTCATTAGTCGGGAAACCTTTTGATAGGAATTCCTTGCAGCACTAATAAATCTCTCAAGATACTCCCCAGTAGAGTTTCTGAATCCTCAGCAGATCTAGGAGCTGGCTTTGCCGAGAAATCCAGTTTGGATATATCCTTAGCAGTTTTAGAAATTGATCTATAAAATCCTTCGAGCCATGTGGCTAAAAGTTGGATTTGTGTTTTCCCCAAGAAGGGTAGAGGATATTCCATCATTATCCCCTAGAAAATGGGGTGTATTCCCTTTACCTCCCCCAAACAGAGCAAAGTTTGGCACACTGTTTTCCCAAGCAGAATGGAAAGTGATGTAGCTCATTCCCCAATGCAGAGCATGATATATTGAATCCTCTGAAGTCAACTTTCATGGATATATGAAGTGCCAGAGTTCTTGTGTCGGAATATACTTCTTATTGTCTCTTGTTATCACTGCTTATTTATTGCGTTAGTTTTTTTAGCATTTGCATAACATTTGCATGCATTAAACAATCATAATGCATCAGTAGAATCATTACATAATTAAATCATTTTCAGATTCATATGCATAGTGGAGGAATAAACCATTACCCACCGAGTCATACTCTGGTAGATTTTCACATACACAGTGATTGATCTCCCCAATAGAGTCAGTCTCATAAAGATTCTCGACATAATTTTTCATCCCCATAGAGTTCATTTGCTTGTAGATGAGTCATGCTCTGTCAAATCTCTTGTCCGAGCTAATCCCCAATTGAGTCTTGTTTCATTCCTCTCCAAAAAAAAATAAGGAAGGAATATCCCCCAATTGAGCTTGTTTCCTCAACCAAAGTCTTGTTTGACCCTTTCTCTCCAGCTCGTTTCTGGATTGATCTTTAGTCCCCTTGCAGTCGCTTATCATATGGACTGAGTATTCAATGAGTAAGCAACTTCCCAGCAATCGATTACCAGTTTTGAATTATACATTCAAGGTATTTTTGAGAACACTATGTCAGTGTTTCCCCAACAGATTATGCAAAGCAACAAATATTGTTTTCCCCAGCTAAGGAGGGTAATCTTGCAATAACCAACAAAGCAAATCAATATTCACCATAGAGGGAACTTTTCTAGGTGGCATACCAAATAGAAATTTAAACTGAGTCCCTTTCTAGATGAAAGTCAAGAAATTCGGGAGGTTTTTGGAATAAGCTAAGTCCCTTTCAAGGTGAAAGCCGGGAAAGTTGGGAAGCTTAATCTTCATCAATTATATGATGACATTAGATTATTACTGCTCTCAATAAGCAAAGGGATAATTTGAAAAGGAAAAAAGAAGCCACTCGTGCAAGGAGTTGGATGGAATTGTCTAAGCCTTTTCCAAGAGAAAGACTTGGAATGAAGGAAAAAGTAGTTGCTCATGTGTTAAGTAGTGAAACTTATTTCAAGAAAAGAATAATCGTTCATGGATCACAGATCTATGGGGATCGAGGTAAAATTTGTTTGTGCCTTTCTAGGAGAAAGACCTGGATCGAAAAGGCAGAATGAGGATTAGTCACTTGTACGTGAAGTTGACGAGGCCATATATTATTTTCTCTGTTCTTAGCTCACCATCTAAGTCCAGAAACATGAGTTCCTTCTAGTATTCGGTAAAGCAATCGACTACTGACAATTTTATTTTTCTCTGTTCTTAGCTCACCATCTAAGTCCAGAAGTTTATGTTCCATCTAGTATTCGGCAAAGCAATCGAGTACCAACAATTTTATTTTCCTTTGTTCTTAGCTCACCATCTAAGACCAGAAGCATGTGTTATGTTTATTATTCGACGAAGCAATCGATTACCGACAATTTTATTTTCCTCTATTCTTAGCGAACCATCTAAGATCAGAAGCATGTGTTTTGTCTAGTATTCGACAAAGCAATCGAGTACCGACAATTTTATTTTCCTCTATTCTTAGCTCACCATCTAAGTCCAGATGTATTGTTTCATCTAGTGCCTGGTAAAGCAATCGAGTACCTATGACATTGTTTTTATTTTTCTCTGTTCTTAGCTCACTATCTAAATCCAGAAGTATATGTTCTTTTGTCTCGTTATCATAAATTTGTGTGAGTCCAGACCTGCACTTCGTTAACTAGTGCATTCTGTTCTAAGTTTCACCTTTAGTTCAGAAAGGTTAACATATCTCTTCATCATCTATGTGAAAGCATCTGTGTGAATCCTGGAAGACTTATTTATTTTTGTCTCCCTGGTGTTTATTTCACTATGAATGTTATTTTTCCAACAATTAGTAACTAGTATTGTTGTTTATTCATAAGTGGAATCCCTTGTAGTGGGCCTTTCCCCATAGAATCCAACATTTTTTCTCTTTTCCTCAACGAGTCTTGCATCGTATGGCATTCATATCATATACCATAACATAACATTTCTCCATCAATTTTAATTTTTACATCATCTTACATTCATCTTAGGGATAAAAATAAGGTATTATATATCTAACTACCTTTAGTCTTTTCAATCCCGAATAATTTCAGTCTTCATATCTCAAGGCTGAAGGAACTTAGATAGGGGCAGCTGTCATACCCCAATTTTTACCCCTAAGCTTCATAGCATCTCAATAAAGCATTACATTTATACTTTCAATTCATCAATACCCTAATGTGATCACAAGCATTGATCTAAGTGATTTTGGTATCGATAACCTCTCATTGGTTGTTTGCTCAAACTAAGGTTTGGTATCTCACTCATTGTATCACCCATTGCTTTGCTTTGTACTATTACTTGTTTTATCTTTAACTTTATTGGTACCTTATCACTATGTACTTGGCTCAAAGTTATATACATTTCATTTGCATTATTCATCACTAACTTCATGCATTTAGATAGATTTTTGCTCTTGTGTTGTGCTTGTATCTTTTGTAGTTAGATGGTGCAAGGTTTGAGAAATTTGAAGATCAAAATAAAGGGAATTATGGTATTAATCATTCAAGGTTTAACATTTGGAATTGAATATCATGATTTGCATGGATCTCAACATCATTTGGTCATTATTTGTGCAAGTCATCACAAGGAATTGCTTCATTGGCTCTAAGACTGGATAAGTTGACTTCCAAAGGTCATAACTTTTTCATCAAGCAAGACATGAATGTGGTTCTTTTTGAATTGGACTCTAATATGAATTATATATGACTTATCTTCACATGTAAAGAGCCAATTCTGGATGGAAAACCATTTTTGAAAGCAAAACATCTCAAGTTGTCTAGGGTTTTGACCTAATTTTCAAGTTGAACTTCCCAAGGTCATAAATTGGGCAATACTTATCATATGGAGCCCATTATTTTTCTCATGTGCTCCAATTTATACCCTATGCAAGTTTTATTCATTTTTCAAGAAGATATTTTGCTTGGTTTAGCATTTGATTTTGAAGGCCTCCCTATTCAGCGCCCTGATTTTTGCCCAACTTCAATTGACCATAACTTGGTCAATTTTCACCCAAATGGGGTGGTTGTTTTCACCAAATCAATATTGAGGACATCCCTAACAAGTTTAGTTTTATCATAAACTCCAATTTTGATTTTAAGCCCATTTATTTTGGGAAAACATTACAGGTCATCCATGGTTCCTAGTGATTTTGAGCTAAAACTTCAAAACATCAGAACTCTTTCAATTTTTATCCAAATGAGGTGTTTCTTTTTGCAAAATCAATCTTACAACTATTTTTAACATTTTATATTCACACATCAAAGGCCAATTTTGAGTATAAAAGGGTGAATGAGGTCCATACATTATAGGTCATTTCTTTAAATATTGCCAAGGTCACTACCCCATAACATTCTCAATTTTGACCCAAATGAGGTGGTTCTTTTTTCTATGATCTTATTTTTCTATTCTTTACAAATTTAATCCATTGTCCAAAATCCAAAAATGCATAGATCAAGGACTTGTAGTGCAAACCTCAAAGTTGCTAAAATTGTCCAAAAGTGAAAAAAATGAAGTTTTTATCTAAAGTCTTTTTGGGTGTTTTTCCAACTCAAACACCTCATAAATGGTTCATATGACTTGTTTGCATCATCATTGTTTGAGGTTAATTCAAGATAAAACTAAAATTGACCATTTTGTACCTTGCATTTTAAGTTATTCATTCATGTCACATAGCCAATTTCCAAATTACACATATTTGAGCTCAAATTTTTGTGTCATTCAATTACATACCAATTATGTGGTGTGTGTGTGTGTGTGTGTGTGTATGTGTGCATCAATGTATGCTATAATTGAGGGCTCAAACCATGACATTTCTTCCAACCTGAGCCATAATATGATTTTTGGCCAAAACTCTTTTTTTCTTAAACCAATCAACATTGCTACAATTGGAACTCAAACAGATCATGAGAAGCCCAATTACACTTGCTGTTTACATTCATTCACGAGCTGCACCATGTGTATGTCCCATATTTCTCAATTTTTGCAATTTTCACCTTTTTGAAGCAAATCACAAAATGAGCAAGGACAAGGATACTTGGCCACGATTTTTGATTCAAAACAAATTAGTGGTGAGTGTATTGTGTTTGTGCATGCCATTAGCAAAGGTATAAGAGCCACATCACTAAAAACTTGATCTCCAAGTTTGTGAAAAATTCAATTCTACCCTTTAACCTAATTGAGGGTGTTCAGCAAGCTACCAACACACTTCCCTTCTATAAATAGAGGCTCTCACACAGCCATTCTCAAGCTTGAAGAGCCATAAAATCTCTGCAAAAATTACTGCTAAACCTATGAACTTTGGATCGAATTTCAAATCACAAGCATCTTCAAGTTATTCCTTTGGCTTAATAAGATTTTTTGAAGTGTGGTGGAGGTGTGACAACTTGAAGCAAGCAAAATAGTGGTATGTGGAGGAAGAACGAGTTTTCTGAAATCAGCAACTCAAGTGATCTTCACGAGGTATAAAATTTGAACCAAACATTAAATCTCTTGATGCCATGTTGTTGAGAATTTGTTTCTGGTTATCAACATAGCTTTTAATTTCATTTTCATGAACTGAGTAGTATTTTATCTTGTTTTTTAGTTTAGGGTTTCATTTTGTTCCTACCTTTGATTGGCACTACTGAGTACTCATAAATGATTTTTGATTCCATAATCTTGCTCACCTTGAAATTCTGAGCAACTCTGTTTCTTTGAGTTTTATGTTTTAAGTTGTTTTTATTATTTTTTTCAAAAACCGGCCACCATCCACGGTGGTCCGGTTGTCTTCTCAAGCGACCACATGTTCCTCCCTCCAAAATTCAAAAATTGGACCAATGGGAGTGTAACATGTGGTCCCTCCAAATGTTAAAATTTATTTTGTTCCCATGCGTTAAGAAACACGTCTTATGGTGGGCTTGCATTAGATCCAAGGGCTCATACTGAGCCACCTCATTAATGAGGAAAAGGAACAGATCTGCGTGTGTGCCTACTATAGACCTTTCTCCCTTATTTTCCACTGGATTGCATTTTAATCAATTTTTGTTACTTTTTCTATTTATTTTAATTATTTTGTTTATTTCATATCTCTCAAACCTTTAGAATTTGGAAAAATGTCCAACATGAAAGTTGTTTGGAATAATTTTATCTTCCATAATATGATTTTTGTTTATTTTTTTACCAATAGAAAGTTAAAAATCATTTTTCTCTTTTTGTGTTATTTTTAATGTATTTAAATAATAGTAATTTCATATTACATGATAAAAACCCAAAATTTTTTGTGTATGATCCTTATACAATAGGTGACACTTTTCCTTCTTTGAGCTTTCTGTTTTGAAGCATTTTTTATTTAATTTGATTTTTATGGTTTATTATCCATTTATTTCCAAAGTTTGAAAACCCTAAGTGTTTCAAATTGGTTCATAAATGGTATATAGTTACATTTTTGGTTTCCATAGGTGACTGGTGACATCTTTTGTGTTGAAAACTTTTTCACTTAAAGCTTATTTCTTAAAGTTCAAAATTAGGGTTTTCCTTTTGCCCCTTTTGCTTGATTCAAGTTGTAAATTGTTCTTGATGCATGATCAATGTGAAATCATTACATCTCTGGTTTTAATATAAGATTTGGATACTTTCTTATGTTGAAAGTTTTTTCATTTGAACCCTTTCTCATTTAGTTCTCATTTAGGTGTTTATTTTGATGTTTATGCTAGTTTTTGACTTAAGAATGGATCTCAAATCTTGATGCTTGATTTATGATTCTATACTGATGTTTGTATGACATTTTGGAACATGTTTTCTTCTGTCCAATTTGCATTTTTAGGTCCTTTTCATTTTCATTTAATTTTATGTTTGATTTGACCTAGGTTTTGCATGTTTAAGTGATACATTGTATGATTAGAATCATAACTTGTTTGATACTCATCATGAATGCAATCCATGAACATTATTGGTTTTCTATATCATTATTATTCATTTCAAATTCCAAAATGTTTTTGATATCATGTTTATATCTTGCACCTTTGATTCAATTTTCAAGCATGTTGTAGATTAGGGTTTATACCTTGCTAGCATGCCTTGTTTTGATTCCCATTTTATCAACTTGCATGATTAATGATGTGTTTCAATTGCATTTTATTAGGATATCACTATGTGTCATTTCATATGTTAAGTGTTTTTGAATTTGAATCCTTTTCCATTTTCATTTCATTTTGTTTAGAAAGCATGTTTAGTTTGCATTCCATTTGTGACTTGTTTTGATAATCATGTTCAAATGTGCCTTTCCTTGCATGAGAAAAATACCAAAAAATATATTTCATTCTTGACTCATACTTATCCATTTCATATTTTGAAGTTTACTAACAATTTTGATTATATGTTATAGTTTAAAATTTGTTAAGTCATTGCATTAGCATTGTTTCTATTCTTATTACATTCAAGCATTTCATGCAAACATGGTGAAAAAGAAAATTACAAAGAGGAAGATCCAATCCAAATCAAGTGAGGCCATCAAGAGACCAAGAGATACCTTATATCTTCATTTGTTTATTTGCTTTCATTTTTCTTTTTATTTGTCTTTGAGATTCCATGTGTGGAAGGAAAATATCACCTTAGGACTAGTTTATCTTTCTTGATTTTCAAAGTGATGTAATAAGGACACTATGGACACTATATTTAGATAGGGGTATGGTACTTTTCATGAGGGGTAGGTTAGAGGTTGTATGCTTTAATTCCTTAAACTAAAACCAACCTAACATCAACCATTCAAAACTAAAGTTACTTTCTTGAATGAAAAAACTTTTCACCTCCCTTGTCCATAACTTAGTAAGCCACCCTTTTTACATGTTAAAACACTTTCTAAAAGACCTAATAAAGGATTTAACCTAATAAAAAATTAAAAAACAAAAAACTCGCTTTATTTTAAACCCCCGCATTTACTTGGTCCATATACCAAGCATCCAACCAATGTTGTAAGTTGAGTGTCTTTTTAGCCTCGCAATCGACCGACCACAAGGGTGGACCACAAAAGAGCAAGTAAGAACAAAATGATGTATAATGGACATTAACTTAAGTTAGAAGGCCTATTATCACTTTCTATAATAAAATCAACCAACAACAAACAAAAACAACCTCTTAGGTGAACTACAAAGCTTTGATCCCTCATTGTACTTGGGGGGTACGTTGGCGTGAGATGTTCACACAAATCTTTGCAAGCATAATAAAAAATACAATCTCACCCCTTTCTTTTTATTATTTTAAAGCCACTCACCTTTTAATACCCATAATAAGGAAAACAATATATGATCAATGGTTCCCTTGGAGTACCAAGGATGTGAAGGGTGCCTAACACCTTCCCTTTGCATAAATGACTTGCTTACCTATATCTCTTTCTTATATTTTTATTGATATTTTCCCTTTCCATGTTTTTTGGATACAATAAAGTTCGGTGGTGACTCATGCTTAGTGATTCAATTGAGTTAAGATAATCCAATATCTTATATTCAAAAATGCCGTTGCGACATGCAGGTTCAGTCACAGATAGATGATCAACCTCTGGATATTGTACATATGTTTGGAGTAATCTTGTGACATGGAGGAGCAAGAAACAAGGAGTTGTAGCAAGGAGTAGTGCAGAGACCGAATTTAGAGCTATGTCTCAAGGTATTTATGAAGGATTATGGATTCTTATAGTCCTAGAAGAACTTAAGATGAAAATTGAGCTTCCATTGAAATTGTACTCTGACAGTAAAGTTGCTATTAACATAGCTCATAATCCAGTTCAACATGATAGAGTCAAGCATATCGAGATTGATCGACACTTAATAAAGGAGAAGTTAGATGCTGGAATCATATGTCTATCCTTTGTGACTTCAAGTCAGCAAACTGCGGATATCCTGACTAAGAGTTTGGCAAGAACTACTTTTGAGCATTTGATAGACAAGTTGGGCATGATAGATATCTATGCACCAACTTGGGGGGGTTGGAAAATATATTATTTCCGATTTTATTATTTCCTTTGATACTAACTTTATTTTTCTTTATTCTCCATTAAGGAGAAAATCAAGTGTAATAATTGTATCTTCACTATATAAACCAACCTAAGGCTGAGCAATAAAACATAACAACTTTTACCTATTTTTTTCAATATATTATCTTTTTGATCTAGGATTGTCACCACTAATCATAATTCAAAGTAATAATAATATGTAGCTTAAGAAAATCACATAAATCTATGTCCATAACATTTATTCATCACGTTAAAAAAAACATAATGTGGCATGTGAATTGCATACACCATATTTATCCACCATTTCATGCAATTAGTACACATTCATATGAACTAACAACTTTTATGTGGAACAATCACAAAGGCCCTCATGAATCCTCATTGAAGATGCTTATGCATTAAACTAATACACACCTAACAAAAACAAATTTACAAAAACATAATGTTTGGTTGATGTAAAAAAACATGAAAATATTGAAGGACAACCGCGTCACATGAATCAACAAACAAAAGTCATCTACACATAAACTATCAAAACACAAGAGAGTCAAACACCATTACCCACACAAAGTGATTGATTCCTTGAAATTGAACAATTGTCTTTGTTCTTTGGTATTACAAATATTAAATCTTTCTCTCAATTTTTTTTTTAAATTTCTATAATGGCCTTTGAGTCTCATATAAGTTTGTTAATTCTCAATTCTCAGACTTCTGAGTTTGAGCAAGGAAGTCTTGAGCTTGTGGGCTTGAGGAAGGAAGTCTCAACTTATGTGTTTGAGAAAGGAAGTCTTATACTTGTGTGTGCAAGCAAAGAAGTCTCTTGCTTGTGTGCTTGAGCATTTGTAATCAGTTTGGTTATAAGTACAAAAGGACTGGACTACTCTCAAGGTGTGAGAGGAACCAGAATAACTGCTTTTGTTATTGCTTTTACCTTTTTACTTATGTACTTAAACATTCCATTGCTATCAACTATAATCATCCAAACCAGATTCTGGTTCAGAATCTGATAAAGTCTTTCAGAAGTCAAATAAGTTTCTTGAGTCAGACTTTAAACCAAGTGTTCAGACTCTGGTTAAGAAATATCAGAAGAAGAAGAAGCTGAAATAGCCTACAAAGAGAAAAAAACCAACACAATTCAACCCCCTTCTTGTGTTTTTCTAACCTTCAAAATGAATGTCAGATTTTACACTTAAGAAAATATACGAAGTAAAAAGCTCTAAGTGTAGTGAGCGTTGTAATTGTTGTTCTTCTTTTGCGTCTATTTGCTTCACTATTTTTCGCAATTTCTTTGGTATCTTTAAATAGATGATGAATAGTACCGTTGGAGGGGAGAATTAAAAACTTCTTTAATTTCACAATTGTAATAGTGGTACGAGGTAGAGCCTTGAATCATGGAGATCTGTTGGTAGTACATTCCCTAATAATTCCACCATATTTGTCCTTTTAAGGAAACATTTGATTTTGTCGTTTGAATGTACGATTTCCAAGAATATTCTTTCAATCATTATTCTCTAAATCATTGGCTTCATATTTGAGATGATTTGAAGCTTGATCAGAGTTTATAACCTTGTAGATTAGACTTTAGAGCCTAGTGAAAACGGGGCTTGGATTTATCTGAGTAAATCTGGATTGTCTGTTCCAGAAGCGTTGACTTGGTTATTCAGATGGTTGACTATCAATTAAGAACTTTTTCGCATTTCAACCTTGGTTCAGAATCTGATGATGTCCTGAGTTAGCTTAGTCCAGAGTCCGAAGTCTAGTTTCATCTAGAGTCTAGTGTCTTCTTTTGTCTAGAGTCCAAAATCTAATTTTTCCAAAGTTCAGAGTCTACTTTGTTTAGAGTCCCGAGTCCGCTTTCATTATCTTTAAGATTATGAAAACTTAGTGAAACTATTAGAGTTAGAGTTGGAAATGAACCGATCGAGTTGACTCGCCTCAACTCGACTCAACTCGTTAAGAATCGGTTCAACTCAAATCTAGGTTCGAGTTTGACATGAACTTTTTTTAAGCTCAAACTCGACTCGTTATAAGTTCACGAGCAACTCGCTTCAATTCGTTAGGTTCATCTCGTTTGCTTCGCGGACTTAAAGTCATTTTTTAAAGTCTATTTTTTTATATATTTGACATTTTAAATTAATATTATTTTAAAAAGAAAGTATTGAAATACAATAAACGTTATTATATTTGAATTTAACTTTGTCTCAAAAGTCTACAAATTCAAAAACTAATTAATTTATATGATGCCTATTTTATATATATAATTATTTTTAGAAATATTTTACTCACTTGAGAATATAAATTATCAATTAAAACCGTTAGATTAAAATAAAATATAATGTTAAAATTTATATTAAATCTTTAAATCTACTTTTAATGACAATATAATCCTTCTCATATATAATCGAGTTGACTCATGAACCTAACGAGTCGAACCATGTATAATTCAAGTTCAACTCATTTAGTTAACAAATTTAATTTTTTTTGCTCAATTTCAGCTCATCAGATTCATGAACCAAGTTCAACAAATTAATTGTCGAACCGAGTTCCGAACTATTTTTGAGTTGGTTCTAATGTTTTAAAAACTGGACCGAACCGGTTGGTTCAACCAGTTGGACCGGGAACCAGAGATGAATCTGGTTGGGTCAACCTTTCAAAACTACTAGTGGGTTAAAATCGGAGTAAAACCGAAAAAACCGGATTGAACCGTCCAAAACCATTTGAACCAAAGAACCGGAACCGATTTTGTAAAACCGTCTGGTTCAAAAAAATTCATCAAATTGATCATTTTTTAAATTTTTTTATAAATTTTAATATGTCAATATCAAAACTCAACGTATATTCTCAATTACAAAAAAAAAATCGTATTTTTTTACAATCATACGAACTTCTAAGATTTGTCACTCCATTATAGTTTTTCTTTCAACCACATTTCATCATCATCACGCCGTCTCTTTCAAACATAGTCACGATATCCAACTCAATATTGATTGTCATTCAAGTCAATATTGTTTGTTGTCAATTAAGATATATTTGTCGTAATTCAATTCAAATTTGTTTTTTTGTTTAATGAAGTATATTATATTATTTATTTTTGGTATTGTATCTTATTTAATTTATGTATTCTTAATTATTTGAACTTTATTTTAGTTATTATATAATATTATTTTAATTTTGCTTTGAATTAGTTTAATTTAGTTTATTGTAATTCTTTAATTTGGTCAAATTATTCTTAAATGAATATTGAAATGAAGTGTAGAACTATGTTATGTTATTATATGTATTATCGATATTGTTGTAGTAAATATGAAATAAATTTTGGAAATATATATTTTATTAAGTTGTGAACACATGATTATTTGTGACATATTTATGAAATTTATTTTTATATTATTAGTTTATTTAATAAACGGTTCGACCGTAGGTTTAACCAGTTGAACCAATTGAATCTTAAACCATAAGTTTCACCGATTCGATTTTCGGTCCGATTTTTAAAACATTGGTTGGTCCGGTTCATTGCCAGCCTTAACTAGAGTACAAAAATGTTCTTTATACATTATTATCATCAAAACATAGGAATTATAGATGTAAAACCAAACTTGTTCCAGCACTATCGACGGTGCAGACTCATTATGGTGTCATTTTTTAGTGTGTGGTGATGATGAGAACACTTAAATAGCACACAGAAGACAAGAATGAAATAAGAAGATAATAAAAATAATGAAAGAATTATTATTTATTTATAGATCCCGTTTAATCAATTAAAAGTTGTTTTAATCAATTAAGCCATAAATGTCAAATTATTTCTGATTGGTTGCGTGAAAAAGTGGCAACCTTTTAAGTTTTAATAGATTAAAATTATTGATTTAATCGGTTAAGGGGAATGGATTTGAAATTCAAAATTCATTAATCTATTAACCTTAAAGTTTAATCGATTAAAAAGGTGAATTTTTTCAGCTTCCTTGGTTCGTTTGGACTTGAAATGTCAATGAGCTTCGGTCTTGCTTTTGACATCTCTCCTTTTATTATACATACCCCTTTTGCTAAAACTTTATTTTTCAAAGAAACCATTAATAGAAAATAAATAAAATAACTATGCATTAATTTAACACTTGTTAGAAAAATAATCAGAATTTTTTGAGTTTATTCTCAACCAAGTGATTTACCTTAAATTATAAGTAACCTTGAGAATAAAATTTTCCCTTTGTTCCATTTAGAACCAAACTTAGTTCTTTTTTTTTTCTTTATCTCTTTGAATGGTTTGTCATTTTTCCATTATTGAAATATTTTAATCATTTCCAACCTTTACGGTAAATTTTAGAAATTTTTATCTAAATAACCTATTTTTTTCAAATAAATAGCCAACCTAACCTACTTTTTCACCTATTTCTCAAAATAATTCATTTTCAAATAAAAAATATTTTAATATAAAAACGACGACAATCCAATTGGCGTCTATGTACAACACATATAAGGAGACGTCAATCCAATTGCCGACAGTATACAAATATATATGAGAGAGAGTATATTATGTCTCTTACGTGTTTGCTGTCGCCAATTGGATTGACGCGTGCTTTTATGTGTTGTACACGGATGTCAATTGATATTGACGTCTCCTTTGTTTTGATGTTTGAAAAAATGGATTATTTGGATGAAAATTTCTAAATTTTATGATTTCAGTCGGAAGAAAATAATTCTTTTTCCCACAAATATGATTCCAACATCCAATATCCAAATACCAAATATCCTCTTCTTCATAAAATGTGTTACTTATTTTTATGGATTTTTATAATTCATATTAGTGTTTTGATATGAATTTTATACGATGTTTGCATGTTCTTGATATGTGCAATCAACTACTTTATGACCATATTTTGCAGAGTGAAAATAACTATAATTTGTTTTGTCTTGCTTGTAGTTACCTCTTCCTCTTTCATGATACCTTCCATGATAAGTAGACTCAAAATTATGCCCATCTTTTCCTTGATGGGATGAATTAAAATTGTTGTATTCCCATTGGTTAAAATTTCCATGTCCTATTTCTCTAAAGGCTTCTTGACCTTTACCTCTGAAATTTTATCTTCCACCATTGTTGAAATTTTCACAACCTCTACATTCTCTTGTTTCGTTGGATTCAACTACGTTGTTGAGATTCACTTGACTCTTCAAGATTCTTCTTTTACCTTCTCGGTCTTTTCCAATATTTTGTTGACAGAATTTTAATTCTATGTTGCAACTTTACTATTGCAAAGTGTCGGTGTCGTAAAACTCAATGATCATAATCATCACGTGATCAAACTTCATTGACATGATAAATAAAATTTTCTCCACTACTTTACTATCTAAAATATCTTCTCCATATACTCTCATATTTTTAACATATTTTCTCCACTACTTTACTATCTAATTTATTTAATTTGGAATCAAACCAGTCAAAGTTATATTTATTTCTCATATTTCTCTCACAAAAGTACTTACGATTTTTTGTTCAGAATAAGAACTCTTTTATTACTCACTCAAAATATTGCTATAACAAATTGGTATTAATTGCAACTTATAATTAAAATAAAACTCAAAGGAAGGATAATGTAGTAACACAAGTTCCTTTAATATTCCTATCTACATAATGGCTGGTATTTCCTTTATATAGGCTTGAAACCAACAAAACTTATAAGAAATTAAATATAAGACAGTGCTAAAATGATGCTATTGACAACAACTTCATTCTTAATACATCTTAATAAGTAAAATTTAATCTTATTTCTCGTTTTTAAAAATGCCTGTCGTTTTGGTAAATAAAATTTATTTTAATTCTATTTTTAATATAAAAATAATTATTTATTATTTATTTGTTTAATTATCACTTTTTATACTAAATTATTTAAATAAAAATATAATATTTTGTAATAATATTATTATACTTTTTAATTCAAATACAAAAATCTTAAAGAACAGTAATTTTGAAAGAGAGGTAGTAACTATTAAGCAATAACTAGAGCTAGCTAGTATGTGTGCTTCCTCATATTTAGTATGACACTCACATAACCATATGATTGTCCTATGTACATCAATGGTTTGGTGTGTATGCATAATAGCTATTTGTGATTATTAGCTAACAATGGATAGGATAGTTAATAATAAATAAATATATAATAGTGATGATTATTAAATATATATAAAAGATATATAAATTAAAATATTTTAGCTGAAAAATATATATTTTTAATATTAAATTAAAATATATCATAAATATTATATTATATTTTAGTTATAAATTAAAATTCGTTTTAATATAGATCTATTTAATAAGATTGAGTGATATATAAAACAAAATTAAATTATTTTTTATTATGATTAAATTTTATAGGTAATGTAAATTTTTTGATACGATGGATATTTTATCATTTTTAAAAATATTATCTTAAGAGTCAGTTTTTAAAAAAAAATTGAATGAGGTATAATTTTTTTCTATTAATATTAGGGTTTAAGTTTGTATATATTGCTTAACTTTATAATCAACCTTCCATGTATTTGTATAAAAAAAATATTTGAAAGTCTGACGAAAATTACAATAGTGTAAGTCTATTTAGAAATTCATTTTTTTTGTGATATTTTAAATTTAAAATATATAATAAATTATGTCTACATTAGAAAGTTGTGTATTCACCCATCATAATTTGTCTAATGTTTTTTTTACGAAACCAATATTTATAACAATTTATAATATAAATATTACTCTTTTATCATTAAAAAAAATATAATTTGCACATGTATATAATCACGTGTAACTTCATCACGTTTAATTTCAATTTGCATATTTTAACATAAATATTTAAGTTGTATTTTAGTTATAAACTAAAATCCGTTTTACTATGGATCTAAAATCAATTAAATAGTTTTTTAATAAAAACATTGGTTATAAAGAATAAAAATTCTTAATAACTCATAGTTAGTAGTATTATGATTTATAAGTAATGTATAATCATTTCTAATGAATCTAAAATCAATAATGATGATTCCTTATAATTTCTAAAATATAATGTTAAGTATAGTTATATTTATAAAGATAATAAAAGTAAGTATGATTCATATTTTTTATTAAAATAAATACTTATAGATACATTTATCATAATTGTCTCATATTTTTGAAAAAAGAATATATAGTATTATTGTAAATGTTTTTAAAATTAATAAATATATTTTATGTGTTTAAATATTTTTTATTAAAACAAATATTTATAAGCTGTATTTATCATATTTATAATGTACTAAAGTAAATAAATAGTAAATAAATAAAATATTGTGATGATTAAGAAATATATATAAAAGAAATATAAATTAAGAAGAAAAAACCTCAATAATTTAATAACGATAACAATATAATCATAATTATTTTTCTTACGAAATTTTGTTGAATTAATACCAAGAAAAAAAATAATTAGTTGAGAACATACAATAACGTTATCAAATCTAGTAACAACAGCGGAAGCAAAACAAAAAGAATCAGCATCAAATCAAAAGAAAAAAATTATAAGTACAGTAAACAACTACACTAAATTAAAATTGATAAAACATGATAAATTAAGTTGCTGATGATTTCTCTTGTGTATGATTTCTAAGTATGGGTATACTTTTAAACCAACAGATGACTAAGAATAAGAACATTAATACTAAAAAATAGGATATGTGCCAATTCTCCAAAATAGTATTTGGATCGATTGTGCAATGTAGTATTGGTTTTGATTTTTCTAATATTTGATAACATAAGGCATGAAAGAAGAAAATATGAATGAAAGAAAAAAGAATTAATGGAATCGACACACAAAATCTTATCTAAAAGAAAAGCGAATGGAAAACTTTTTTATTTTTTTAAAACCCTAAATCATTTTTCATGTTCTTCCAAAAAAATTTATATATATATATATATATATATATATATATATATATGTATATATATATATATATATATATATATATATATATATATATATATATATATATATATATATATATATATATATATATATATATATATATATATATTACATGTTGATGTTGGTCCATGTGAGTGAAGAGATTACCAAGTAGATCAAAGATAGAAAATGAAATATACTGTAATAATAAATTTTTGATAAAAGTGAATCAATTTTGCTACAACGAATTATAATTTCCAATGTGTTGCATAGAAAAAGACAAATAAATTTGAAAAAGTTATATTGAAAAAAAAATGTGTATAAGATGCATAGCAATGAGTTAGACTAATAAAAATATGAAGTCGGCCTAAAGAAGTAAAAGTTAGTTTAAATATAATGATATAATATTTTGTCTTTAATTAATTTTAATTAAATAAACCATTATAATAATTGTAGTGACGAAATCACTATGAAGGGTATGAAAAATGACATTAGATCTATTATAATTGGATAGGAAAGTAATAATAGTATGTATTAACTTTTTTTATTGTTATAGTAAAACTTCAAAATTCCTATCAAGAAACGTGGTGAATGCTTCTTCATATGTAACTAGCAGAGTGGTCTTTTGCTATGAAGATAAATTTATTTGTTGTCATTTTCCATAAAGTTTCCATTTTTGTTGTATTCCCTCGTGGGAGAATAATGCTTAGATGTTGTCTTTATTTGGTTCATCTGAGTGCTTTTAAGAAACTACACTTTCTAGGACGATCATGCGTAAATAAAGCATCTTGATATTTTTCCAATAATGTAAAAGGCAAATTGATGTAGGTCAAAATCAAAGCATCATCTTTTAAAGATGATAATTGACAGTTATAAATAAATGTTAATTATAATGCTATTCATAAATTTTAGCCATATAAATATAATTCCACTTTCACCCCCACTAAGTTATTGGGCCAACTAAATTTATGACATTCACCAGATGTATGGATCTCAGAATATACACGTGCAACTGCACACAGATATTGTCTTCTTCTTCTTCTTCTCTATGTCCCATTTAAATTAATAATGCAATCAAATTATATATAAATAACTTCGTATACAAAAGAGTTTATACAAAAATAAAGACAAAAGGAACATTATAACGTCATTTTAGTTGACAAAATCAATATTTTTAAAAATTATATTTTAAAAAATTATATTTATAGACATAGGATTAAACTTTGGATTAATATTTTCGGTAAAAAATCATCTGCTTCTTATTTTAGAAAATCAAAAGCGTCAAAAGCAATATGAATGCATGATAATTGTTGGAACACGTTTTCTTATGTTTGACCACTTTACTTGAAGTGACTTTGAGGACTGTCTGTCTCATAGTAAAACCTTTCGTCCTTAGTCCCACAGGCGGAGAAACCCTATCAAGTCCACACACGCATGTTTCCCTTCTACCCACCCCAGTACACTAAAACATCGGATGGTTTAAGTGTTGATCTCCCCTCGTGGGAGTCAGTCAAGAAATTCACAAGCGGCTCTTTCTTCACAGATACTCTGACCTGCCAAAATATGTCAAATAGGACATCCCTAACAAGGTCATGTCAGTATTTGCATACTCGAAGCTTCCTGCAATGAATTGCGTGTTCTCCAAATGTATCCAAACATGCCTTGCGACAAACAAGGCAAACCTCATCAATAGGAAATAAGAGAATTATAGGGCGGTATGTTAGGATAGTACGATATCCACCGGTGACATATGTTGGCTCAGGAATAGTAAGGAGAAATTCTTAAGCATGTGCGACTTACAAACAACCAAAACCTTTTTTTTGTCTTGTGGTCATGTCAAACTTTACATTCATGTCCTAAAAACTTTTATTAAAAAGGGCACTCGCCAAAACATGTTGTGCTTTAGGAGGGACAATGTCCTTGCTAATAAAATTGCTAAGGTCAAAATTGGGAATTGCAACACTAAGACCATCTAATGCTCTGTCCAAATCAGAGTTCATACCATATACCCCATTGTCTCTCAATATATGATCTTGTAACATCCAAGATTGGACCTTAGAAGCCACAAAAGCATATAAGGCAACATCTACTACCGAATACAACACAATCTCCCAACTCTAATGGGTAAATAATCCACCCTCCATTAAAGGTCCCCAAAGAAAGAACCTCCACCAACCACGATGTCTTTAACCACCCTTCACAATTCTTTATTAAACAAAATATTTGTTTCCTCCATATGATTCGGTTGACACGTTCTTAGGTCAAAAAACAATTTGGCAATACCCATACAGGATTGAAGTAGAAGAAGCTCACTCTGAAAAATTCCTTAGTTATGGTAGAAGATGCATAACTCAACAGTCCTAAAATCTCTCTTCATGGAAAACCCCTTGATAAAGCCTTAGTCTCGACTAACAACCTATCCAAGCAAATTCATCCCCAACATCCATCTCCCAATGTCTATCGAGAACAAATCCTCACGAAGTTTACTACCATCACACGAAGGCCAAAAGCTCTCAATATTACAAATATTCAATTCGAGACTTAAACCTAGACCTGTCTCCCGAATGATGCCAAAGGCTTTAGCTACCTCTTGTGAATCATTTATAATGGTTTTGTCATCGAGATACCATGCATGAAAAGAAGCTTATAATTGTCTCTAACATGATGAAATGGGTGGATGTAACATAAGAGTAAAAAAGGGATGGAATCATCCATAACCTCCAAACCCTTTACAATGAGTGGAGGGATAAATACGCTAACATGGAGGTACTGACTAACTATGCCCTTCAAGACTTCCCCGATAAGTTGAAGGAGGATGATCTGATCATATGCCCAGATAATACCCCAGAGGAGGTCTATCACTTTGTCAAATTCTGTAAGAAGACGATGACCGAACTCATTACTGACATTGAGGCTCTCCGCAAGTGTTAAGGGGTCACTTTCAGGGTGGACATCTAGTTAGTTAATTTGTTTCCATTACTTGTACTTTGCAACTTCAATGTATTGTAACTTGTATTTCCCTTCAAAGGATGAATAAAAGCTTTACGTTTCTCTCTATTATGTTTTCCTTTATCTATGATTGTGGAAATAAATCATTAAGTAATTCTTGCAATGAATAAACACAATTAATTAAAAAGAGATTTGCACTAACATATAAAATAAAATTCATGCATCATTTTCATTTTTCAAAACATAAAAACATAAAAACTCATCCATCCACCCTTTTTCTGATCAGAACCCTACTCCTGAAGCTGACTTTCCGGTATAACACCCAAAGACACCAACAAGCGGTCATGGAATAACTTCAACAGAATCAAGCTTCACTCCAGGAAGAGGTATCATAAGTATGGTCCCAAACGGGGAAGCGGATGGAGACGATACAGGCGGTAGCAAGAGACCAGGAAATCATGGTGAAGATGCAAGAGGAAATGAGCCAGTGGGCTAATGCTACAAATCCTCCCATTCCTCTGGTGGTTGAGAATCTGATTCTTCCCCCTCCTCCTCCTCCTCCTCAAGTTGACCCTCCTGTCTATGTTGGCACACCCGGCGGTGTTCTACATGTCAACCTTCATCCTTCCGTCATTGAAATAAACTATCAACACGATGCATTCTTCAGCCTAAAGGTTGCCTCTCAGTATGGCGATTTAGGTTCGGTGACCAACGAGGTAGAGAAGAAGGTGAAGGATATCAAGGAGAAGCTCAAATCTATGGAGAGTACATACGCATTAAGTCTTGACGCAGCAGAAATATGCCTAGTGTCGGGTGTTTTTATTCCAACAAAGTTCAAAGTCCCAGACTTTGAAAAATATAAGGGAAATAGTGATCCGATGACTCACATTAGGGCACACTGCCGGAAGATAGATGCTTATTCTAGAGATGATCGACTCTTAATGCATTCCTTCCAAGACTCCCTCAGTGGGGCATCCTTAGACTGGTATATGCAGCTCGAGGGCACTCATATTCGCACCTAGAGGGAGATGGCTGAGTCGTTCCTTAAACACTATCAGTACAATACTGTTATGGCACCTAACAAGATGCAACTGCAAAATTTGACACAGAGGTCAGAAGAAACGTTTAAGGAATATGCCCAATAGTGGAGGGAGTTAGCTGCCATGGTACAACCCCCATTGCTGGAAAGAGAGCTAATAGACATGTTTATGGGCAACCTACAAGGCCCATATCTTGACAGAATGGTGGGGAGAACCTCTTCAGGTTTTTCTGACATAGTCTTAGCTGGAGAAAGGATTGAAAATATGATCAAGATGGGCAAGATCCAAAATCTGCCAATGCATCTGGTGCATCGAAGAAACCTTTTATTCCTAATGGTAAAAAGAGAGAAGGCGAGATCGGTACTGCAACCATCATCCGAACCAGAAATCCAACCTATCAACAAGTATCCATTGTGCCCCAGTTCAACAACAACAATAAACTGTTGTTATTCCCATTCAGCAACCACGTCAACAATAGTAGTATCAACCATGTCAACAACCACAACAAAATCAACAACGTTATCATCCACAACAACAACTTCAGCAACAATAATATCAACCGTAAAAACAAAGATTAAGGATACCTAAGAGGAGATTCGAACTAGTACCAATTCCTTATAGCCATATTTTACCTTACCTTCTCAGAGGATCACTTATACAATTGAGAGAGTTAGGACTCCCGCAAGCGGTCCTTCCTCCCGGATACGATTGAAATGCCCGTTGTGAGTTCCATTTTGGTGCTCCTGGGCACTCTATTGAAAATTTAAAGCGTTGAAATACAAAGTCCAGGATTTGATCGATTCCAAGGCAATTACGTTTGCGCCTAATGTCACGAACATAAATAGTAATCTAATGCCTCCCCATGATAAGACAAATATAAACGTGGTGGAATTGGACATCAGAAGGTAATAACCTCTGGCAATGATTTGAAGACCCCTCTTGTGGAAATCAAGAATGTTTTATTAAGAAATGACACATTCTCCTTTTGTGCTCAGACTTGTGAATATTGTTCAAAGGACCCACAACAATGTGAAGTTTTGAAGGCTTCCATTCAAACTCTTATGAACCAAGGAATACTAAAAATTTATCGACCCTCCACTATTAAGGAAGTCTCAACCCTTGAGATTCCATACAACGAAGTTCCTCCCTTGCAAATCCCATATGATCTTTCTCAAATGAATCTTTCAACGAACTCTGCTACTCCAATGATTATAACAGTTCCGACACCATTTTCGTACGACAATACTAGAGCAATCCCTTGGATGTATGACACATCTGTCTACATCCACGGCCAGAAAATACAAGCAGAACCTATCAAGACTAATGATTCGTTAATAAGTATTTTCGGAACCTGCGGCGTAACCAGAAGCGGCAGAATATTTACACCAACACCACCCCCGATTGAGAATGGTGGTACATCATCCCAAGACAGAGGTAAATAGGTTGATAATGCCCAACCAAGGCAAGACCCTCCAGCAACAAGTGAAGTGGACGAGTTCTTACGGATCATCAAGAGAAGTGAATACCGGGTAGTTGAGCAACTCAACCAGACACCCTCCAAATTTTCAATGTTATTTCTATTGATATGCTCAGAGGCCCACAAAGATGCTCTGGTGAAGTTCCTAAAGGATAATCACGTACCCCAAGAAATCTCGGTCTATCAGTTTGAAGGTGTAGTCAACAATATAGCCACCAACTTGAGGTTGGGATTTAACGACACAAAGCTCCCCACTGAGGGAAGAAACCATAATAAGGCCATCCACATCTCCATTGAGTGTGTGGACACAGTTCTATCAAGGGTTCTGGTGGACACTGGTTCCTCCCTTAATGTGATGCCTAAAGGCTCTTTGGCTAAGCTGACTATAGAGGGACTTGTCATGAAACCCAGTGAACTGGTGGTAAGAACGTTTGACGGGTCGAGGAGGGCCGTGATTGGTGAGATAGACCTGCCCATGAAGATAGGTCCCCATGTCTTCTTCATCACCTTCTTTGTAATGGATATCCGTCCAACGCATAGTTGCCTACTCGGGAGACCATGGATTCATTCCGCCGGAGCCGTCACTTCGACGCTCCACCAGAGGCTGAAATTTTTAGTGAACAACAAGCTAGTAGTGGTGGAAGGCGAAGAAGATTTTCTGGTAAGTCATCTGGAGTCGTTCCTCTATATTGAAGGAGAGGGGAAGATAAAGGAAATCCTGTTTCAATCGTTCGAGGTGGTCAATGTTGAAATTGTTTTCCCAACTAGGGATGAACCCAAGAAATCCAAATTTCCAATTGATTCTCTCCAGGATGCTTTAAAAATCATACGGAATGGATACCCTTTGGGTTGGGAAAGGATGCTTGAGCTGCCTGCCAACAAGGACCATACTGGTTTGGGATATAACTCCCAGAATTTGAAGAAGCCTACACTGATAGCTACAAATGGATCAGTGCTCCCGCTGTCTGAATACTTCTCAAGTGTTGGTTACCTTTATGAGGAACATGTCTGTGCCATGGAAGAAGACGTTGAAGATGCAGGACTGATCTTCAAGAAGACTAATGGAAGGGGTGCCACCAAGTGGACCAAAACCGAGATACCGGAAGTAACTTTGATTTAAATGTAATTTCCCCTATTTGTTTACCTTTTTTTATTTAAATCAAAAGGAACCCATGCCAAGCCTAAGGCATGGGAGAACCATTTGTAGGGGCCCATCAAATTTCCCTATTAAAATCATTAATGAAAAAGATCCATGTTTCATAATCAATTTTGTGATCCTTGTCTTTCATTTATTACTTCACCTTTTCAAAAATGGAAATTTTATTTTGTTTTTAAAAATTCTTTTCAAAACATTTTTTCTTTCATATCAATAAAAGCATGAATCCTAAATCTTGCAGATCACCCTTGACAACCACCAACGACAATTTTGCCATAGTCTCGCATGACTTTGATAACCCGATTAATAAAACTGATGAAGATTATGAGGAAGAGGCCGAGCTCGCTGAAGATTTGGCAAGACTGCTCAAACAAGAGGAAAAGGTTATCCATCCGCACAAAGAATCACTGGAAGTGGTAAACCTTGGGACGAACGAGGAAGCAAAAGAAGTCCGAGTTGGCTCAGCTCTGTAAGATGAGGTAAAGATAAAACTGATCAAGCTTTTAAAGGAGTACATGGATGTGTTTGCATGGTCATACCAAGACATGCCCGACCTTGATACTGACATTGTGGTCCACCATATTCCTCTTAAAGAAGAATGTCCTCAAGTAAAGAAAAAGCTACGAAGGACCCGTCCTGATATGGCAATGAAAATTAAGGAGGAAATACAAAAGTAGCTCAACGCTGGTTTCCTAGCGGTTTCCAATTATCCTCAGTGGATTGCCAACATTGTACCCGTGCCCAAGAAGGACGACAAAGTAAGAATGTGCATAGATTATAGAGATATGAATAGAGCAAGTCCCAAATATGACTTCCCACTACCTCACATTGACAAATTAGTGGACAACACTACTCAATTCTCTAATTTCTCTTTTATGGATAGTTTCTCCAGTTACAACCAGATACGCATGGCTCAAGAAGACATGAAGAAAACCACTTTCATAACCCCATGTGGCACTTTTGGTATAAAGTTATGCCTTTTAGATTGAAGAACACTGATGCTACATACAAATGAGCCATGATCACTGATCAGTGCATTTAGATGCAAGTTCTTTTATGTTTGTATTTAAGCATTTCTTCGGTTTGCTTTGATTATTTTTATGTTTTAATGTGTTTTCATAATTTATGTTATTTTTGCACTTATTAAATTTTCGTATTTAATTTTCAGCATTAGCAGCTTTCGCGAGAAAAATCATATCTTGAGCTAGGAATATCGGATTGAGACGTGCTACCAGTCGATGGAAAGCTAAGAAAAAGATCTACAACTTTTATTCATAAGTCGAGAGCTGAATCAGACTGTAACAGGGCCAGAAAATTCGTTGAAGTTGCAACATTAGTTTTATTTAAGTTTTGGGTCATTAGTTTTGGGCTTGAGTTATGTTTTCGATCCAGTTGGGTTGTAAACCAAATTCCTTGTTTTCCATATAGCTAGTAGCTGCATAACATGAAAAAGGAATCACTATTCATGAAATACTTGAAAGCTTTGGCAAGAATTCTCATGAAGAACTAATCGATCCAAACAATTTGCTGTATTTGGATTCCGATACCTTGAGATTTTAGTAATTCGTATTCAGGTTTTTTATTCCTTTCAATATTAATATATGTATTTTGTTTGCTTAATCTGATTTACATATGCTATATTGATTTAATCCGATTGATTGTGTGATCCTAACTATAGTCACGATTTCGTTTGCTTAATTCGTTATCGAGTCCGTTTAATTCATGTTTGTTTAATTCATGAAACTTAATCCCGTTTGCTTAATTCGGATAATAGGCACATACGACTTATACTATCAATTGCGCTTGTCAGTTGATATTATAATCGAATAGGAATAGTTAATCTGCGGTTGGAATTACGATAGTCGATGATAGGCAAAGACCGAATCAGTAAATTGTTGCTACAGCTTATTTCAATAATTACTTATTTTAATCTATTTTTTTTAATTGAATCCTAAACCAACCAAAACCCCATTAATCGTTACTATCATTGGTTAATTCATTCAAGAATCCTTGTGAGAACGATAATCCGAGTCAATTTGTCGCTAACTACGTTTTGTCAAAAATACTCGTTTTGATCCGCGCGCGACAGCAGATCAAATTGGCGCCGTTGCCGGGGATTCTTGATTATATTAATCGTCTTTATAGTCATAGGTGTTGTTTTTTTTTTTAGCATTTTTTGCCTTAACTTTCTTGCGTTCGGGTCTTTTTGCGGTTTAGGGAAAAAAAATCTGTTTTTAAACAAATTGTCTCATATTATTCCGATTTTTTGTTGATTCATTAGGAAAAAATCAGTAATCAAAAGCCTCTATTTATGGAATAAATAGTGGATGCCGCCCTAAAAAACCGAAATTCCTTATTTTTCTATTTTTTATGATTTATTTTCGATTTTGGTAGTTTTAAAAAAATCTGAAAAAATTCTCAAAATTCTTAATTGACGTCATTAGATTAATTTCGGTGTTAGTTTCTTTTTGTAAATTTATTTTAATCGTTTTCCTTCATTGTGTTTGTTTTTTACTATGGCTGACTAAAGAACTTTAAGGCAGTTAGCTGTCCCTGATGTGAATTACAATGACATGTGTATTGAATATCCTGAAGCTGACACTCCTTTTGAATTGAAATCTGGTTTAATACACTTGTTTCCAAGGTTTAGTGGTCTTGCAGGTGAGGATCCGCATGAGCATCTGAAGGAATTTGAGGTTGTGTGCTCTGCACCTTCTGGACCTTCACTAGAAGATATTGTCAAACAAATGGCTGCAAATAATCTCCAGTTTCAACAACAAGTAGATTCTACTTTAAAGACTTTGCAAACACAGATTGGGCAACTTGCCACTTTGGTGAATGCCATGCATCAAGCTCAAGGATCAAACCAACAATCCTTGGAAGAACATTCTGTTTTTCAAATAGATTTGATTTCTGAAATTGTTGATGATACTTGTAGTGATTTGTTTGCATTTGATTTTCTATCATTGTCTGGTTTTGATGATGTTTATTCTTGTGATATTTGTACTGAAACTAAAATTTGCTCTGTTTGTACTGAAATTGAGGATGCCTTGCAAGTTGATATTCTTACTGCAGATGAGGTTGCAAATAAAGTTGTTCATGTAGATAAAACTCTTGACATCCCGGCTGCCCCAAACACTCATTCTATTGAGCAACCACCTTCCCTCGAGCTGAAGCAACTTCCTGAAAATATAAAATATGCTTATTTAGAGATGAATGAAAAACTACCGGCTATAATTTCTTCTAACCTTGATTTCGATCAAGAAAATAAGCTTTTGCAGGTTTTAAGGAAGCATTAAAAGGCATTTGGTTGGACATTGGCTGACATTCCAGATCAGATCACCTTCACGTGTCCATTTGACACTTTTACTTTTAGAAGATTCTTTGATCCTGGAATAAAAGGCGAAGATACTAATAAAAATTTCAAGTTCAATGGACATTACCCAAAGTTATTCCATGACAGCCCCACTTTGGAAAAAGAAAATGTAGAATACATCTCTTTGAGAAAGACTGCTTATGTGATCAACTATCCTCCTTGACTACTCGGGTGTGTTCTTTCCTCTCTCTTCTCTCTCTTATTTTATGTTTTGTTTCTTTCATTGAAGACAATGCATATTTTAAGTGTGGGGGAGGGATACTTTATTTTCTTTGTTTTTGTTCTTTGTTTTGTTTTGTTTTTGTTTTCTTTCTAAAAAAAATTGCATTTTTGTTGAAAGTTTTAGGCTATAGAATAATTTGAGGTCGAGTTTGCGGAGACTTGGAAAAAATTCACAAGATCGGTATTGTTTTAACACCGTGAGTCTCCTGCATATGGAAATTGAGTTGAATTTTTATTATGACATAGCCTTAAATTCTCATTCTCTGACAGTTCTTGAGTAGTTTATTTCAGCAGTCAGCACCATCTCACACACACTCTACGCAGGGAAGCCGATGAATATAAGTGAGTGTTCCGAAAAAGAAAAAAAAAGAAAAAAAATAAAGGAATGCACCTTCTAAGTTTGGTGACCCTCACCCGATCACTTAACCCAACGGTTGTGGAACCTTAAAAAAAAGTTGGAAATAAGACTCTTTTGTAGTTGGTTCAGCGGTTTCTGGTGCTGAACTTGGTAGGGCGGATTACGGTCCGATCTCCCGCAACTACAATTGAGTAAGCAAAGGGTTATGCCACTTAAGTACTAGAACCCCGTGCAGAAAAGGATCAGAGTCACTAACCGGTCGCCTTGCTATGAGTGTGTGGAGATAACGGGCTTAATGTGATTGCGCCTGAATGAAAAAGAGCAAAAAGAAGGATGAGTAAGTTAGGCTTTAACATAATAACATGATTCGAGTTGATTTGTGTATTCAGGAGGTTTATGTTTGCATAACTGTGGATTAGTGTTCTTACAATGTCCATAGTGTGCAAAATTAGTACCTATCGAAGCAAACTTAACCGAAGATGACTTGTAGCCCAGAATGAGTAATCGTTGATGTGTCTGTGTTTTGTTTTGTTTTTCATTTTGCTCGGAGTGCAAAAGTTCAAGTGTGGGGGAATTTGATCAGTGCATTTAGATGCACGTTCTTTTATGTTTGTACTTAAGCATTTCTTCGGTTTGCTTTGATTATTTTTATGTTTTAATGTGTTTTCATAATTTATGTTATTTTTGCACTTATTTAATTTTCGTATTTAATTTTCAGCATTAGCAGCTTTCGCGAGAAAAATCATATCTTGAGCTAGGAATATCGGATTGAGACGTGCTACCAGTCGATGGAAAGCTAAGAAAAAGATCTACAACTTTTATTCATAAGTCGAGAGCTGAATCAGACTGTAACAGGGCCAGAAAATTCGTTGAAGTTGCAGCATTAGTTTTATTTAAGTTTTGGGTCATTAGTTTTGGGCTTGAGTTATGTTTTCGATCCAGTTGGGTTGTAAACCAAATTCCTTGTTTTCCATATAGCTAGTAGCTGCATAACATGAAAAAGGAATCACTATTCATGAAATACTTGAAAGCTTTGGCAAGAATTCTCATGAAGAACTAATCGATCCAAACAATTTGCCGTATTCGGGTTCCGATACCTTGAGATTTTAGTAATTCGTATTCAGATTTTTTATTCCTTTCAATATTAATATATGTATTTTGTTTGCTTAATCCGATTTACATATGCTATATTGATTTAATCCGATTGATTGTGTGATCCTAACTATAGTCACGATTTCGTTTGCTTAATTCGTTATCGAGTCCGTTTAATTCATGTTTGCTTAATTCATGAAACTTAATCCCGTTTGCTTAATTCGGATAATAGGAACATACGACTTATACTATCAATTGCGCTTGTCAGTTGATATTATAATCGAATAGGAATAGTTAATCTGCGGTTGGAATTACGATAGTCGATGATAGGCAAAGACCAAATCAGTAAATTGTTGCTACAGCTTATTTCAATAATTACTTATTTTAATCTATTTTTGTAATTGAATCCTAAACCAACCAAAACCCCATTAATCGTTACTATCATTGGTTAATTCATTCAAGAATCCTTGTGAGAACGATAATCCGAGTCAATTTGTCGCTAACTACGTTTTGTCAAAAATACTCGTTTTGATCCGCGCGCGACAGCAGATCAATCACTCTCTTTCACGACATGATCCATAGAGAGATCGAGGTCTACGTTGATGATATGATAGCCAAATCTCAAACCGAGGAGGAACACCTTGTCAATCTGGAAAATCTGTTTGAGAGGCTAAGGAAGTTCAAACTAAGGCTTAATCGTAACAAATGCACGTCTGGGGTAAGATCCGGGAAATTGCTGGGTTTTATTGTCAACCAACATGGCATTGAGGTAGATCCTGAGAAAGTTAAGGCCATACAAGATATGCCTCCACCCAAAACTGAAAAGGAAGTCTGAGGATTCCTAGGTAGATTGAACTAAATTGCTAGATTTACATCTCACCTAACGACTACCTGTGAGCCAATCTTCAAACTTCTCGGGAAGTATCAAGTCGTCATTTGGAACGAAGATTGCCAAAGAGATTTTGAGAAGATCAATGAGTACTTACAAGAACCTCCTGTTTTAATGCCTCTTGTACCCGGCAAACCATTAATCATGTACCTCACCTTCCTCGAGGGATCCATGAGATGCGTCCTTGGCCAACATGACGAGACTGGCAGAAAGGAACATGCAATATACTACTTAAGCAAGAAGTTCACCAATTATGAGAATAGATATTCAATGCTCGAAAAGACTTGTTGCACGCTAGCATGGGATGCCAAATGCTTAGGATAGTACATTCTCACTCATACAACACTGTTGATCTATAAGATGGACCTCGTCAAGTACATCTTTGAGAAGCCTGCTCTAATTGGTAGAGTAGCCCGATAGCAAATGGTGTTGATCGAGTACGACATCCAACATGTCACTTAGAAGGCCATCAAAGGGAGTGTATTGTCCGACTATTTGGCACAACAACCCTTGGAAGCTACTAGTTAATGCATTTTGAATTTCCCGATGAAGATATAATGTTGATTGGGGATTGCAACATTCCCGACCCTGAAGAAGGACCCGAGCCTGGGTCCCATTGGACTTTGGTTTTTAATGGAGCTTCTAACGCTCAGAATAATGGCATTGGGGCAATTATCCCCTCTACAACTGGTTTCCATCTCCCATTCCCTGCAAGGTTGTGTTTTGAATGTATAAACAATATGGCGGGAATACGAGGCTTGTATCTTCGGTATTGAAGTTGCTATTGATCTTAAGATCAAAATCCTTGAAGTTTATGGAGATTCAGCCTGTGTGATCAGCCAAGGCAGAGGAGACTGGGACACTAGATATCACAAGCTCATTCCTTACAAAGAGCTGTAAGACCCTAATTTTGACCCTACGATCCCTCATGTTATCTCATCATATGCATTGGCATTGGGATCACATTTTGGTATCCTCCTCACCCTTCATTCATTGGGTTTGAATTGGGTGAGATCACCAAACATATTTGATTGTATCATACTTTGTATTTTATCTTTATTTACTAACCAAAATACCAAAAATATGTCATTGTATAGTTTAACTCTTTTGTAGGTAGTGCACATGCTCACCTTTGATATATCAAGCTCATATCTAGGGTTTAAGACCCTCAATGCAAGGAGTTCAATCAAGAATTGGTTTAGTATGGCTCTAAGTATCATATATGGATCCCCATGATCTTCACATGTTATTTTGATCAATAAATCATCAAGATTTTGGAGTTTGTTTGCCTTGGAATCCCTAATTCATCTAGGTATCTTGTGTAACTTCTTCAACAAGCTTCTTCAACCATTGATAAAATATTTCAAGGGATACTTCATATTTAATCATATTATGCATATATGATCCTCCATGATCCCCAAAGGTCAAGAGAATAGCAAGCTAGCAAGTTGGTTCATGGTGGTTGACCAGAGGAATTCAACTGATCAAAACTAGGGTTCCCTAGACCCTATCTCCTACACTTTTTGTCATATGAAAATGATTCCAAGAGAAAAGTTACTCTAAATGACATTCAAAACAACTTTCATGTTGAGGTCTAGATCTAGTTTTGCTTGGAAAGACATTTTTTATGGTGAAAGATTATAGGTTATTTTGTCTAAACCCTAATTTGAAAGTCAACTTCCCATGACCATAACTTGCTCATTTTTTATGAGATAAAACCATTCAAGTTGCATGATAAAATTCAAGATGTCTACTTAAATTTGGTGTTTTGAGGAAGAGTAAATTCAACTTTTAAATTCATGTGATATGAGGAGACATTATAGGTCATTTTGGGCCAATACCATTGAACAAGTGATTTTTCTCAACTTCTAAAATTCATAACTCCTTAATACTAAATCGAAATGAGGTAAAATTTGTGACAATGTTGAATTACTTTGAGAGAGCTACAACTTTTATGAAGGAACATTTCTCATTTGAAGCTCATATAAAAAGTTAGCCAAGGTGGAAGAAGTGAACATATGGCTTGACACTTAGAATTTTTTTTTGATATGTTTGATTTTCCAAACTTCCACCTCAAAATTCATCATGATCCAAGCTTCAAATGAAAACGTGTTGAAAATGAAAATTGTTCCTCTTGATCTAACCTTTCCAAAAAGTCCAATTGCGTCGCATTTGGACAAAGCATGAGTGACTTGCGCATGGCTTAAAGTTGGATCACAATTTGGCATAATTGAACTTGCATCTTCCATACACAAATGCATGGCTTGCTAACATGACTTCAACAATGTTTGTACACGATTTTGGAACTGATTGAATGATTACATGGGCCTATCACACGCCCATGCATCCATGCAAAGGCAATTGCTATTTTTGGAGTTTTGAAACAAGTGTGCAAATATAAAATGCTTTGGCTATAAATAGAACCCTCCATGATCAGAATTAAGGACACTTGCGCGTCAGCTTTGAATCCCCAGCCCTAAACCCTCTCATTCAAGGGATAACCTTGAGGATTTCCATTGGAAATCGAGTTTGAATCTCCACTGTTTTGAGATTCAAATGTCCAAGAGTCCTGCTTCCTTTTTGATTCAATTCTACTCCATCAAACATCCAGAGCAAGGCTAAGTGAAGTTGGGAGCCAGATCGTGGCCATCTGAACCTGCAGTGAAGGTGATTTTCTCATTTCTTTAATTTTTACTCAATTCTCCATAATTCTTATTGTTTTTTGGTTGTCTGAAGCCCTACCAATGTAGGTAATAAGATTGAGTTGCTTTGAGGTCAAATCGAAGCAACTCAGATCATGATCCTCAAAATTCAATTCTCTGTATCTTTCAATATACTTGGAGTTAGATGAAATTGAGGCCAGATTCGAGCTCCTGAGCATTTTTACTTTGAATTCATGTCCTCCTTTTTTATTTTGGTGATGGTTGAAGGTGAACCAGTTCGGTGAGGTCCACCGGAGAAGAAGACCGGAGTTCTAGCTCTGGCGGTGCGTTGGCATGTCTCAAACCATAGGATCCTCTCATTTTGTTTTAATCTCACGCGTTGGTTTTGATTACCACTTGTGCAGCGCTTTGAATAGAGTCCATTATGGAACGCGCGCTGAGATCCACTTGATCTGCCACCTCAATTAATGAGGGAGATCAAGTGGTCCACGTATTTTAGCATTTTCTGATTTTTAGTTTAATTGCTTTATTTTCATTAATTGATAATAATTTTAATATTGATCCAAAAAATATGAGACTTTCACCAAAAAAATTCAAATAAATTCCTCTTTCATTTTCTGAATTAAAATTATTTTTTGGATCATTATTAATATTTTTCATGATTTAATTATTTTTATGGATATTTTTAATTGTTTAAAAATACTTTTAAGTTTCCAAAAATGATGAATTTTTTTCTCCAAGGTCCTTTGACCTTGTTTGACCTATGATAAATCTCATGGCCATTTATTTGGTGTTTTGATGAGGTTTTAGGATTTTGACCAACCATAATTTAATTTAATGCATTTTTTTAATTGATTTTAATTGTTTAATTGCAAAATAAATTGTGTTGAGCTTTTGTATTGACTTGTTGAGTTTGACTTGTGTTGTTGGGTCTTGGTCAAGGTTGATTTGACTTTGTTGAGTTAAAATCATTGGATTTAGGGGATTGATGAAATGTACATTTCATCTCCCAAAATGAATGAATGATTTTAATTTGATAAAAGTCCTCATTTGACCAATTTGTGTTGATTCTATTTCCCCTCCCTCTTCATATCAATTCCATTCTCTTCTCATTCATTTCATGGACCTATGATATCTCTATATCCTAAGGCTACTTGATTGCAAAATCAACATAAGTACGGATGAGACTAGGTCCACCCCTTTTGCATTTTTTTTAAGTGTGGTATGTTTTAAGAGTATGGTTCATAATACCGTATCTCTAACATGCATTAGCACTAAAATTTCTATTGCCCGACCTCAAATAGTTGTGACTTCTACATAAGTTCAATTACGATTGCTTAACATAGCGCTAAATTGTGACACAAAAGGCATAACATTCTAGTAAGTGAGATTGTAAGTCTCTCCCCCTTCATGGTATTGTGTGGAAACTTGGCCTTTTTTCCTTCCTTTGGAAGATGTCTTTGTTCAAGGATCCATGCTTGTGAATAGTGGATTGAGTGTTCTCCAAATAATGACTTAAACAATTGAAAAGCAAAAAGCAATACTAACTTCTAATCAACTAACATTTGACTTACTTTTAATTTCAAGCCATTTACTTTATGCACTTTAAATTCAAGTCTTTATCATTTGTCATTATTCATACAATTTAATTTGTTTATTTTAATGCCATTTTCACTTTGCTCACTTGAGCCATATCTTGTGATTGTATATACTTGTTTGTGTATTTTGCTTGTGTTTGTGGTCTTTTGACCTTAATATACATAATAACAACAAAAAGCTTAAAAAAGATTTGTGTGGACTGTTGGGTTTGATCTGAGACACTGGACTTAGAATTAGGCAACACTCCCTGTGCAAAAGGACTTGGCCAATGCCAACTTTCATGAAACCAAGTGCTTGTGAAGTGAAGTTTCATCTGATGCAAATATTGAAGATCCATTTGAGTTCATCTGCAACATGATTTTAATGAAGCTGTTACTTTGAACCTGTGTTTAATACCTATCTCTGAATTCATCTGATACATGGGAGATTATGAAGAAGATCATGGAGTTGCTAAGTCTGGATGTGGCTATATTTATTTGATACCTTGTTCTTCATTTTGACATTTGTGTATTGATCCTAAGTCCAAGGAAAAATTGGGTTTTTATATGACATTCTTGTCTATTGGATTGCATCCCATTGGTCAGATCTTTTCAACTCTTAACTTTTAAATTTTTGCTTAGGATTAATCTCTTTATCTCCTCCCACTTCTTTAATTTCAAATCTCTCCCTCCTTTTAAAATCTTCATTGCTTGTGTTTTCTAAACTTAGACTTTATTGAAAATTAGAAACTTTGGCCTTATGCCATTGCATTTTTAAACGCTTTTCTTAATCAAACTTGTAAATTAATATAACTATATTGACTTAAAATTTCAAAAGACAAAAAGAACCAACACTCATTCAAACCTTTTTAGGCCTTTTGTTCCTTTGTTAAACTTATTTTTTTTTGTTGATTAAAAGCAATGCACTCACTCTGAAATTGTTACCACGAACTACGAGGTTTTGATCCCTCATTTTATGTTGGTACGTAGGCACAAGTTCGAAGGTCTTGTCAAACACAAAAATATAATTAATGAATTCCTTTCTCATCCCCCACTCTATTTATTGCAAACATCATTTTATACAAAAACACATATGCACATAAAAAAGGGCTCCCTAGGAGTATATAGGACATTTTGGGTGTTAACGCGTTCCCTCTGTGTAACCAACCCTCTTACCTGTAATCTCTGGCATTTTATTAGTTTTGATTTGAAAACTTTTTATCTTTGGGTTTTGTTCGTACTTTTCCCTTTTCCCTTGGAAACAATAAAAGCGCGGTGGCGACTCTGGTTTAATTGACGTCTAACTTATCCATAGCTTGATGGTCATGAATTTACCGCTACAGAAATTAAGTGGCGACTCTACTGGGGAGTAGTCCTCAGTGGGTTTAGCCTACTGTTTTATGTGTATATAATTGTATATTTGATGTTTGTATATTTGTATGTGTGATATAATCTGCTTGTTGTGCTTGGTGATCTCTGAGTGGTGAGATAAGTTCTAACCCGAACTTGAGTGCAATTAAGATAGGAGGATGGTATAGTCATGTTCGACTTGTGTGGAGTAGTCCTTAACAAGTTGGCTTGAGATCCATCTACTCAATGGAGACCCTTTTGGAGCTATTGATGTCACACAAGTTATTTGTGGTTAGGCATTACTTTCTATGATTTGGGGTTCGAGAAGTTGAGGATCATAGAAAATTTAACCCCTCTTGGCCTATTTAGGACGTAGTGTGGAGACTATTCAATTATAGACTTGATAACAGTTGTTACGCGATACTACACTCAGACGAGTTTCTCTTGAGAATATTATGGGTTGATGAGTCAGTATTCCTAACTTGTAATATCCGATAGATGGAATTAAGACTCTGGGAACTTTTTAGAACATGATCTACAGGTTTTATCCTTAGTACACTCCTTTGGGATGGTTCTTAACCCGACTCCATGCTCGTAACTCACAATAAACCCTTGATTCTTGGTTGATCCAATCAAGTTTTGTCAATATCAATGGAACTTGGGTGTTGATAAGGTGAAAACCATAATCCACCAAAATGGATGATTGATCTTGACAATGACTTGATTCATACCTTGACCTTTGTTTGCTTGCCTTGTGTGTGATCCTTTGTTTGTGATTGTTGCATTTATGCATTCATGCACATCATAACATTCATCACACGAAAATAACTTCAAGGAACTGAGGTTTTATTTGCAAATATTTTCAGACCATGGATTATGGACGAAGAAACACTAAGAAGTACAGTTTTAGATGTCCGGATTTGAAAGAGTTAAGGAAGCTATCATCTTTTGTATTAGATCCCTTGGACTTCAAGCAACGCCATGGGAAGCTTCTATCTGTGTTATCTGCTGATGTGGTGGAAGGGCTCTTGAGTGTGTTGGTTCAATTCTATGACCCTCTCTACCGTTGGTTCACTTTTCCAGATTATCAGCTTGTGCCTACATTAGAGGAGTACACCCATCTCTTGGGAATACCTGTTTCTAACAAAGTGCCGTTTAGTGGATTGGAAGAGATTCGCAGATCTCATATTATAGCTGAAGCTCTTCATCTAAAGAAGTTTGAGATAAAGGCTTATTGGGTGAAGAAAGGAGGAATGTTTGGGTTGACTTATGAGTTCCACATCAAGGAAGCTACTGCCTTTGCTAAAGCCGGTAGTGTGGATGCTTTTGATGCCATCTTTGTGTTGCTCATCTATGGTTTGGCTTTGTTCCCTAACATTGACGGTTTTGTTGATGTTAACGCCATTAGAATCTTCTTGATTGGGAATCTTGTGCCTACTCTGTTAGGAGATATGTACTTCTCTTTTCGTTTGAGGAATTCTAAAGGTGGTGGAACTATTGTGTGCTGTGTTCCTCTTCTGTGCAAGTGGTTTATTTCACACTTGCCTCAGACGCCTACTTTTATGGAGAACAAACAATGTCTACGGTGGTCTAAGAGACTTATGTCTCTCAGTAATGATGATATAGTTTGGTATGATTCTTAATTAAGTAGTTTGGAAATCGTTGGTTGTTGTGGTGAATTCTCTAATGTGCCTTTCATTGGTACACAAGGAGGAATCAACTACAACCCTGCTCTGGCTCGTCGTCAACTTGGGTTCGCCTTGAGAGACAAACCTAATAACACTTTGTTAGAAGGTATTTTCTATCAAGAGGGTAAAGATCCCCGAAATTTGAAGCAGAAAATAGTGCATGCTTGGCATAATGTGCATAGGAAAGGAAGATCCGAGCTTCGTCCGTGCAATTGTGTAGCTTTGGAAGCTTACACTCTTTGGGTGAAGAAGAGAGATTTGGAATTGAAGATGGCGTATGCTTGTGAGAGACCTATGTCTATGGTTGTGGTTGAGCCCTCAACTCTCCCTAACCAAGATGTAGAGGAGTTGGAAGACGCACTCGCCAAGATGAAGCAAGAAAAGGATATGTGGGAAGAGCGTTTCCATGGTTTGAGCAGAAAGCATGAGGAGTTGCAGCTTGAGTCTAAGGACAAAGATGCACTTATTGAGCTTCTTGAAGACCAAGTAATGAAGAGATAGAGAGAGCCAGATGTTTCATCTTCCTCTAGTATGCCTCAACCTTCCAGTGCCTGGAAGAAGATTGTTGATCAACTTGTCCTCGAGAAGACTCAGATGAAGACTTCTTTTGAGTCTGAGATTCGACGTATCCGAAGGAAGTACGCGCCTGCAGCCAGATCATATGACAATGTTGTTAGGGATCCTTAGGATTACTAGTTTCTTTTTCTCTTGTATTTGTATTTTGGTTTCGGAAATTGTACTAAGTGTAATCCTTCCAATTATATAAATAAAAGAGATTTTATGGTCAATCAAATGGTTGCAATTGTTATTATTGTATATATTTGCAAATAAAACAAGTAAGTTCCTTGAAAATAAAAACAATCAAAGCATTTCATTTCATGCATCATTTGCATAACATGTTTCTCTTTCGCCAGATGTCTTATTGGTTATTCTTCTGTGCTTCAGCCAAACTGACTCATAGATACAATACCCACGCCAATCATCCAAGGATCATGGAACACTTAGAGCAAGAGAACAAAGACTTGAAGGACGAGATTGCCCGTCTAACTGCCATGATGGACTCTGTTTTAGCTGCTCAGAGTCAATCTTCTCCAACGCCTGCAACTCCTTCTTCTCAGATGAACTGTCATTTTAGAGGTTGTTACTTCAACCATGTCTGCCACTCAGTTCGCTCCCGCTATGCCTGCCGGATTCCCGTGGGGAATGCCGCCCAACTTTATGCCCAAGGGTTTTGCGCCTACCTTTGCTTCCATGCCGACATCTAGCCCGGTCATGTCTGTGCCACCACCGGTTGTTCATACTCTGCCTCGTATTGAGGACACCATCTATCATTCCGAGTCATCTGAGGGTCCAGATGTTTATGAGAAGATGGATGAAATGAAAGACCAATTCCTTGAGCTGTGAAAGGAGTTGAAGACCTTGAGGGGAAAAGATTTGTTTGGTAAGAGTGCTGCGGAAGTTTGCTTGGTTCCCAATGTTAAGATCCCGATGAAGTTCAAAGTCCCTGACTTTGAAAAGTATAAAGGGGATATCTGTCCACTCATCCATCTCATCATGTATGCTAGAAAGATGTCGATGCAAACTGATAATGATCAGTTACTGATTCATTGTTTCCAAGATAGTCTGACTGGTGCCGCTCTGAGGTGGTACATGGGTTTGGATGGTGCGAGTACCCGCACATTCAATGATTTGGGTGAGGCCTTTGTGAAGCAATATAAATACAATATGGATATGGCACCGGATAGGGACCAGCTTCGGTCGATGTCTCAGAAGGACAAGGATACATTCAAAGAGTACGCCCAGCGATGGAGAGAGCTTGCCGCTCAGATTACCCCTCCTTTGGAAGAAAAGGAGATGACCAAGATCTTTCTCAAGATCCTGAGCTTATTTTACTATGAGCGAATGATTGTCGGTTCCCCCAGTGATTTTACCGAAATGGTAAACACGGGGATGAGATTAGAAGAAGGCGTCCGAGAGGGACGATCGTCTAAAGAAGAGGTTTCGTCTAACAAGAAGTACGACATTGGGTTTTCCAGAAAGAAAGAAGGCGAGACCAATGCAGTATCCGTTGGGAGGCAGAGGCGGCCTCATGTTAGAAGGAATCTACAACCCCGTTAACACCATCATCAAGTATCATCTGTTATTCCAGTCATTTCAAATAATCAATCAATGCCCATTCAACCACAACATTAACTACAACCGCAACAAAGAACAAACAACTACAACAACAATAACACCAATAATCATCAACAAAAATAAAACTTTGAGAGGAAAAAGGTCTCTTTTGACCCTATTCCTATGACTTATGCTGAATTGTATCCATCATTGGTTCTCAAGAACCTTCTACAACCAAGAAATCCTCCACAGATACCAGAACCACTTCCATGGTGGTACAAGCCAGAGCTTCACTGTGCCTTTCACCAAGGGGCTCCTGGCCATGATATTGAGAACTGTTACCCCCTGAAGTATGAAGTCCAAAAGTTGATCAAAAGTGGGATGGTGTCCTTCGAGGATCGTGCGCTTAATGTCAAAGCAAACCCATTGCCTGCTCATGGTAATCCTTCTGTCAACATGGTAGATGGCTGTCCTGGGGATTTCAAAGTATATGATGTTTGTTTCATTAGAAGGTCTTTGGTGATAATGCATAAAGATACCTGTATGGTGGGTGATCGTAAGCATGACCATGACGGTTGTGCAATTTGCAGTGTTAACCCCCGAGGTTGTGTAATCGTGAAAAGAGACATCCAGAGGTTGATGGATGAATGTATGATCCAGATTCTTCAGTCCCCTCACTTGGGTGACGATGTGAATGTAATAGTGCTAGTATTCAAGACACCAGAGAGAGTGGTGATCCAGTTTGACAGTAGCAGTAGTAATAGTATTAGCAACATATCGGTATCATCATTAGTAATACGGTTCACGGGCCCTATTCCGTATGCATTCAATAGAGCTGTCTCATACCAATATAATGCGACTATGTTAGAGAATGGTCAAGAGGTCCCATTGCCTACGACCAGTTCCGTTGTAAGCATTGTTGATGTTACGAAGGTGACCCGTAGTGGTCGAGTTTTTGGGCCTGTGTTCCCGAGAAGTGTAAAAGATGTATCTGTCAGTACAAAGGTTGAAGGGCCTACAGTTAATCCGGTTAGCGCTCCAAAGTGTCAGTCTGGTGAATCCAGCAGTTTGAAGCCTAATGATGATGATGAGGTACTCCGTTTAATCAAGAAGAGTGAGTTTAATGTGGTAGAGCAGTTTCTCCAAACTCCTTCCAAGATTTCAGTGTTGTCTCTATTCATGAACTCTGAAGCGCACAGAGAAGCATTACAAAAGGTATTGGAGCAAGCTTATGTAGAGCACGATGTTACAGTGGATCAGTTCGATCATATTATGGCTAACATCACTTCCTACAAAAATTTGAGCTTTTGTGATGAAGAACTTCCCGAGGAAGGTAGGAATCACAATCTGGCACTGCATATATCGATGAACTGCAAGGAGGATGCTCTGTCAAATGTATTGGTTGACACTGGCTCTTCATTGAATGTATTTCCCAAATCAACTCTCTCCAGATTGTCGTATCAAGGAGCTCCAATGAGATATACTGGTGTGATCGTCAAGGCTTTTGATGGTTCCCGCAAGACTGTGATTGGTGAGGTGAACCTTCTTGTGAAGGTATGTCAGAGTGATTTCCAAATTACTTTCCAGGTAATGGATATCCACCCGACCTATAGCTGCTTGTTAGGAAGTCCATGGATACATGAGGCGGGAGCTGTTATGTCAACTCTGCCTCAAAAGTTGAAGTTTGTTAAGAATGGTAAGCTTGTTATTGTCGGCGGAGAGAAGGCTTTGTTGGTAAGCCACTTGTCGTCTTTCTCTTACGTAGAAGCCGAGGATCAGGTTGGAACTCCGTTCCAAGCTCTATCTATTGCAGAATAAAACAGAGTTGGGGCACCCATGTCCTTCTTCAAAGACGCGTAAAAGATTGTTGAAGACGGTAATTCTGATCAGTGGGGCCAGATTGTAGAGGTCGCCGAGAACAAGAGCAGAGCTGGTTGGGGTTTCCAACGAGGATCGTCTGTGCTTAAAGCTAAAGATGTGAAACCCAGTTTCCGTAATGGAGGGTTCATTCATGGTAATGAACAACACTTAGTTGTCGTGATCGAGGGTGATGAAGATGAAGACTGCACCAATTTTGTGAAGCATGGAAAGGCTTGCAACAATTGGACTGCTGTCGATATTCCTGTTATTGTTCATCATTTTAAGTAATTGCTTCTAATATTTTTGAAAGTCCTTCTCCTATGACTAAGGGAGAAGTGAACATTATTTGGCATTTTCAAATTTGATCATCAATAAAACACAATTCTATTCATCCACATCTATGATGTTTTATTTTTAGTTTTTGCTTTTTCTGAAAATGGTAATCACAAAAAACATAAATAAATAATACAATTGTCCATTTGCATAATATTTGGTCACAATTAACTTCTCGGAAATCAAAATATTAAATCATTATGCAGGTTGGTTTCTAAACCCATTGAATATAATGATCCTACTCCTTCTCCAAACTTTGAATTCCCTGTGTTTGATGCCGAGGAAGAAAGTGATGAAGAAATATCTGATGAATTGTCTCGTCTACTTGCACGAGGAAAAAGCCATTCAGCCATTTGAAGAACAGATTGAGTTAGTCAACTTGGGTTCCGAGGATGATGTAAAAGAAGTCAAGATTGGATCTCGACTGTGTCCTGAAGTTAAGAAGGGGTTGATTGATCTTCTTCGAGAGTATTCAGATGTGTTTGCCTGGTCCTATCAAGACATACCTGGTTTGGATTATGAGATTGTGGAGCATAGATTGTTGTTGAAGCCAGAATGTCCTCCAGTCAAGCAGATGTTGAGGAGGACTCATCCTGACATGACAGTGAAAATCAAAGAAGAAGTGCATAAGCAGATTGATGTCGGTTTCCTTGTTACTGCTGAATATCCGCAGTGGGTGCCCAATATTATGGCTATTCCAAAGAAGGATGGAAAAGTCCGCATGTGTGTTGATTATAGAGATTTGAATAAAGCCAGTCCGAAAGATGATTTCCCTCTGCCACACATTGATATGTTGGTAGACAATACAACTAAATTCAAAGGCTTTTCATTTATGGACAGATTTTCTGATTATAATCAGATCAAGATGGCACCCGAGGATATGGAGAAGACCATATTCATTACACCCTGGGGAACATTCTGTTATAGAGTGATGCCTTTCGGTCTAAAGAATGCTGGTGCAACTTACGAGAGAGCAATGACCACTCTTTTTCATGATATGATGCATAAAGAGATTGAAGCCTACATTGATGATATGATTTCCAAATCTAGTAATGAAGAAGAACATGTCGAGCATTTGTTGAAGCTATTCCAGCGTTTGAGGAAGCACAAACTCCACTTGAATCCCAATAAGTGTACTTTTGGTGTTTGTTCTGGTAAGTTGTTGTGCTTTATTGTCAGCGAGAAGGGTATTGAAGTTGATCCTGCCAAGGTCAAAGCAATACAAGAGATGCTTGCGCCCAAAACTGAGAAGAAGTCAGAGGTTTTCTCGGCCACTTTAATTATATCTCAAGATTCATTTCACACATGACTGCCACATGTACGCCTATATTCAAGCTTCTTCAGAAAGATCAATCTGTGATTGGACCGAAGACTTCCAGTAAGCTTTTGATAGTGTCAAAGAGTATCTGCTTGAGCCTCCGATTCTGTCTCCACCTGTTGAAGGAAGACCTTTGACATGTATTTGACTGTGCTTGAAGAAAGTATGGGTTGTGTTCTTGGTCAGCAAGACGAAACTGGAAAGAAAGAGTATGCTATTTACTACCTCAGTAAGAAGTTCACCGATTGTGAGACTCAGAATTCTATGCTAGAGAAGACTTGTTGCGCATTGGCTTGGGCTACTAAGCGTCTGCGTCAATATATGTTGAATCATACCACTTGGTTGATATCCAAAATGGATCCAATCAAGTAGATTTTTGAGAAGCCTGCTTTAACTGGGAGGATTGCCCGGTGGAAGATGTTGTTATCAGAGTATAATATCGAATACCGATCTCAGAAAGCGATTAAAGGTAATATCTTGGCTGACCATTTGGATCACCAACCAATTGAAGATCATCAGTCAGTGCAGTACGACTTTCCCGATGAAGAGATCTTGTACTTGAAGATGAAAGATTGTGATGAACCATTGCTTGAAGAAGGGCCCGAACCTGGTTCCTGTTGGTGCATGGTATTTGATAGAGCTGTTATTCAGTATGGTAATGGCATTGGGGCACTGATTATTAATCCTCAAGGCACGCATTTTCCATTTATGACTAGATTGACTTTAAAATATACAAACAATATGGTTGAGTATGAAGCTTGCGTTATGGGGCTTGAAGAGGCCATTGATCTCAGAATCAAGTATCTCGACGTCTGTGGAGATTCAACTTTGGTTAAGAATCAGATCAAAGGTGAATGTGAGACGAATCAACCTGATTTGATACCATATAGAGACTATGCGAGGAGGATTTCAACTTTCTTTATAAAGGTTGAGTTTCATCATATCCCTCGAGATGAAAACCGGATGGCAGATGCTCTTGCAACATTGGCTTCAATAATTATGGTGAAGTATTAGAATGAAGTTCCTAATCTGACTGTGATGTGTCTTGATAGGCCAGCTCATGTGTTTGCTGTTGAAGAAGTCAAAGATGAGAAGCCGTGGTATTTTGATATTAAATGTTTTCTCCAAAGTCAGATTTATCCGCCTGGGGCATCTTTGAAAGATAAGAAGACTTTGAGGAGATTAGATGGAAACTTCTACCTGAATGATGACGTGCTTTATAAGAGAAATTCCGATATGGTTTTGCTCAGATGCGTGGATAGACACAAAGCAGACCTGTTGATGAATGAAGTCCATAAAGGTTCCTTTGGTACTCATTCTAATGCACATGATATGGTAAAGAAGATGTTGAGAGCAGGTTACTATTGGATGACAATGGAATCTGATTGTTGCGAGTTTGTGAAGAAATGCCACAAGTGTCAAATATATGCAGATAAGATTCATGTTCCTCCGACACTGTTGAATGTCATTTCCTCTCCATGGCCCTTGTCCATGTGGGGAATTGATATGATTGGTATGATTGAGCCCAAAGCTTCGAACAAACATCGTTTCATTTTGGTGGCTATTGACTACTTCACAAAGTGGGTTGAAGCGACATCGTATGCAAATGTGACCAAACAAGTTGTTGTAAGGTTTATCAAGAATCAAATTATATGTCGTTATATTGTGCCAAGTAAGATCATTATTGATAATGGGTCGAACTTGAATAATAATATCATAGAAGCTCTTTGCAAAGACTTCAAGATTGCACATCATAATTCCTCTCCCTACAGACCTAAGATGAATGGGGTTGTTGAAGCTGCAAACAAGAACATCAAGAAGATCATCTAGAAGATGGTTGTGACGTATAAAGATTGGCATGAGATGCTCCCATTTTCTTTGCATGGGTATCGTACATCCATCCGCACTTCAACAGGGGTAACCCCTTTCTCGCTTGTTTATGGTATGGAAGATGTTCTCCCGGTAGAGGTTGAGATCCCATCACTGCGTGTGCTGATGGAAGCCAAGTTGACTGAAGCTGAATGGTGTCAGACCAGGTTTGACCATTTGAATTTAATTGAAGAGAAGAGGTTGACTGCCATGTGTCATGGTCAATTATATCAGCAGAGGATGAAGAAAGCATTTGATAAGAAGGTCAGACCTCATGTGTTCAGAGAGGGTGACCTTGTGCTCAAGAAGATTCTATCTTTCAAACCAAAATCATGGGGCAAGTGGACTCCTAATTATGAAGGCCCATATGTTGTTAAGAGAGCCTTTTCAGGAGGTGCTTTGATTCTTACAACTATGGATGGTGAAGAGTTCACTCGTCCTATGAATGCAGATACAATCAAGAAATACTTCGCCTAAAAAAGAAAAAGAATAGCTCACTAAGTTGAAAACCCGAAAGGGCGGCTTAGGCAAAAATGAGCGTCTCGGTGGATTAAAAACCCGAAAGGGCGATCCAGGAAAATGTTAGAGACATAAAATAGAAAAATTATCCCGATAAATTGAGTACCCCACCTTGGTAAAATTTATGCAAAAATTAGGGATTATGGTAAGTAACCGCATCCTGCTGATCTTCAGTTTTGAAGACATTCTTGAGCAAGTCGGCCAATTCTATTTCATCATCCCAGTGGATACGCCAAGAGCACAACGGATATCAAAAGTTGGTAGAAGGATTAGTGATCATTGTATTCAATGTAGCCCTTTTCCATGTAAATTAACATTTTTCAACTTTTGTAAAGATCTATGGAGTCTTGTCATTTACAGACTACCATCCTATTAAATAAAGTTGAGCTTTTATCCAATTATTTCTACTCTTATTTATTATTCAGCCAAATAGATTTAAATTTTATTATGATCATGTTTGAAATTAAATTTTAAATCAAAATTATGTTTTCTTAAATATATAAAAGCAGTTACTTTAAGCAATCGATATCATTTAAAGGAATATCAACAACGGTTTGAAAAATGGTGAGCTCTAAATGTGGAACATTGTTGGTTCTGCCCCAGCAGTGAGTGTGATCCCTATTTCATCCCCCACAGTTTTTCAGCAACGGAGTTTTGTTGGTTTCCCTAGCCAAGTTTTTTGGCCTCCCTTTAGTTGTAGGCGCGTTATTTCGGCAGTTTGCATGGGTTCAACAAAATTTTGCTTCCCCACAAGTCGTCAGAGTTACTCCTGATTTTGAGCAGCTATTATGGTTATCCCCTGCAGGGTTGTCTCCCATTTCATATGGCGTTGACCTAAAATTCCCCGTAGAGTTTATAGAAGTTTCCTCAGCAGATCCTCTCCTTGTGCTTTCCCCAGCCAGGATTGAGCCTTAGAGACGTTTGGTTCTCTCCAGCAATTGTTTCCCTCCTGTGAGGATTGGCTAAGATTTGTATCGATGATTCAAACCCTTGACATTTGTATCCTTTGTGATCGTTTTGTCATCATAATCATCATATATACATATACATATACACTCATATAATTTCATTATTGCATTATTACACTTGGTGATGCATTGTTCATTTTCATCCTCTGCTATGGTGGTATACTTTTCCCCCATGCAGATTTGGTTTGTCTGTCCTCTTTCAATTGTAGAGTGTCGGCCCATTAAGCAGAAAGACTTTAACCTTTCTCTTTCCCCACTGAGTTATTTCCTCGTTGATGATCATTATTTCAGTTTCCTCCCTAGTTGATTATCTGGATGGAACCACTCCCCTTGAGTTATATCCTCAATGAGATGAGTCTTTGATTGACCGTTTCTTTCTAGATCTTACCTAGATGGACACCATTGGTCCCCTAAGAGTCTATTACCCAATAACTGGTAATATTCTTCTTAGTTTGCAAGTATTGTGACTTTTTCCCAATACCCGACGAGAGCAACTTTTTATCCCCAGCGAATTCGTTTTCACGTTTCCCCGGGAAATATATCCTTGATATGTTCATCCTAACTGATGACAGATATTTTCTTCCCTTGCTTTGAGTTTATCCTTGATATGTTCATCTTAACCGATGACGAATATTCTCTTGTTGGTATTCTACCCAGTAAAAAGGTAGTTGTTATCCCTATTTCTTCCCTAGAGAGTTAATCCTTGATATGTTCATCCTAACCGGTGACGGTTTTCCTCCTCTTTGCGATCTTCTGCCCAGTAAAAGGTAGTTGTAAATCCTACTTTTTCCCCTTTTTCAGAGTTTATCCTTGATATGTTCATCCTAACCGATGACAGATATTCTCTTGGTGGTATTCTATCCTGTATTTGACAGATGTAATTCCCACTTTTTCAGGCATTTTATCCTTGATATGTTCATCATAACCGGTGATGAATATCCTTCCTAATTTCCCCAGGCAAGTCTATCCTTGATATGTTCATCCTAACTGATGACAAATTTTCTTTTCTCTGAGTCTATCCTTGATATGTTCACTTTAAATAGTTACAAATATTCTCTCCCTTTGGTCTTCTGCCCAGTAACCGATAGTTGTAAACCCTATTTTAGCTTTTCCCCAGCAGTTTATTCTTACCCAGTAACTAGTAACGAATACATTTCCTGTTTTCCCTCAGTGAGTCATCCTTGATATGTTTACCCTAACCGGTAACAGATGGCCTCCCTGTCAGATCTTCTTATCCTTTACCCAGTAACCGGTAATGGATAATATATTTATGCTCCTCCTATGATGAAGATCATCTCTTCCCCATTTGAGTTTGAGTGCGCATTTCCTCAGCGAAATCGCTTTTTCTTGTCTGGATCGAGTATTTCAGTTTGATGTTGATCTACTCGTTTCCCCCCGCAAATGTTCCTTTTCTCCCCCGACTGAGTCCTTCCATTGATTTATATTCATGGAATTCCTCAAGTCCCCCAACATTTTTCAAAGTCGTAGCATGGCCTACGCACAACCCCTTTTATCCCCCCAGAGTCTTTGTCTACCCAATGAGTTTTCCCTACAGAATGCGTTATACTCATGCAGACTTTTAGTCTCTCCAGATTCTTTTCCATTGTGGCGACATTTTCCCCACAGAGATTAGTTTTAACATTCATATCATATGCATCATGAGGTCTCTTAAGGACCAAAATTTTCTTCTATATGTTGTTATTTAAGTCCGTTCTACTGAGTCAATGCGAAGATTTTAACCTTCATCTCCTCAACTAGAACGTCCTTAAATAGGGGCAGCTGTAAGACCCCAATTTGACCCTAAGATCCCTCATGCTATCTCATCATATGCATTGGCATTAGGATCATATTTTGGCATCCTCCTCACGTTTCATTCATTGGGTTTGCATTGAGAGAGATCACCAAGCATATTTGATTGTATCATACTTTGTATTTTATCTTTACTTACTAACCAAAATACCAAAAATATGTCATTGTATAGTTTAACTCTTTTGTAGATAGTGCACATGCTCACCTTTGATCTATCAAGCTCATATATAGGGTTTACGACCCTCAATGCAAGGAGTTCAATCAAGAATTAGTTTAATATGGCTCTAAGTATCATATATGGATCCCCATGATCTTTACATGTTATTTTGATCAAGAAATCATCAAGAGTTTGGAATTTGTTTGCCTTGGAAACCCTAATTCATCTGGGTATCTTGTGTAACTTCTTCAACAAGATTCTTCAACCAGTGATCAAATATTTCTAGGGATACTTCATATTTCATCATATCATGCATATATTATCCTCCATGAGCCCCAAAGGTCAAGAGAATAGCAAGCTAGAAAGTTGGTTCGTGGTGGTTGACCAAAGGAATTCAACTGATCAAAATTGGGGTTCCCTAGACCCTATCTCCTGCAATTTTTGTCATATGAAAATTATTCCAAGAGAAAAGTTACTCTAAATGACATTCCAAACAATTTTCATGTTGATTTCTAGAGCTAGTTTTTCTTGGAAATACATTTTTTATGGTGAAAGATTATAGGTCATTTTGTTTAAACCCTAATTTGAAAGTCAACTTCCCAAGACCATAACTTGCTCACTTTTTCTGAGATGAAAGCCATTCAAGTAGCATGATAAAATTCATGATGCCTACTGCAATTTTGATGTTTGGAGGAAGAGCAAATTCAACTTTTAAATGCATATGATATAAGGAGACATTATAGGTCATTTTGGGCCAATACCATTGAAAAAGTGATTTTTCTCAACTTCTAAAATGCATAACTCCGTCATACTAAATCCAAATAAGGTCAAATTTGTGAAGGAACGTTTCTAATTTGGAGCTCATATAAAAAGTTAGCCAAGGTGGAAAAAGTGAACATATGGCTTGACACTTAGATTTTTTTTATATGTTTGATTTTCCAAACTTTCACCTCAAAATTCATCATGATCCAAGCTTCAAATGAAAAAGTGTTCAACATGAAAGTTGTTCCTCTTGATATAACCTTTCCAAAAAGTCCAATTTTATCCCATTTGGACAAATTATGAGTGACTTGTGCATGGCTTAAAGTTGGATCACCATTTGGCATAATTGAACTTGTATCTTCTATACAGAAATGCATGGCTTGCTAACATGACTTCAATAATGTTTGTACATGATTTTGGACCTAATTGAATGATTACATGGGCCTATCACACACCCATGCATCCATGCAAAGGCAATTGCTATTTTTGGAGTTTTGAAACAAGTGTGCAAATATAAAATGCTTGGGCTATAAATAGAACCCTCCATGATCAGAATTAAGGACACTTGCGCACTAGCTTTGAATCCCCAACCCTAAACCCTCTCATTCAAAGGATAACCTTGAGGATTTCCATTGGAAATCGAGTTTGAATCTCCACTGTTTTGAGATGCAAATCTCCAAGAGTCCTACTTCCTTTTTGATTCAATTATACTCTATCAAGCATCCAGAGCAAGGCTAAGTGAAGTTGGAAGCGATATCGTGGCAATCTGAACCTGCAGTGGAGGTGATTTTCTCATTTTTTCATTTCTTCGATTCTCACTCAATTCTTCAAAATTCTTCTTGATTTTTAGTTGTTTGCATCCCTACCAGTGTAGGAAAAAAGATTGAGTTGCTTTGAGGTCAAATCGAAGTAACTCAAATCATGATCCTCAAAATTCAACTCCCTGTATCTTTTAATATACTCGGAGTTAGATGAAATTGAGGTCAGATTCAAGCTCATAAGCATTTTTACTTTGAATTCGTGTCCTCCTTTTTTATTTTGGTGACGGTTGAAGGTGGACCAGTCCGGTGAGGTCCACCGGAGAAGAAGACCGGAGTTGTAGCTTTGGCGGTGCGTTGGCATGTCTCAGACCATATGATCCTCTCATTTTATTTTAATCTCACGCATTGGTTTTGATTACCACTTGTGCAGCGCTTTGACTAGAATCCATCATGGAATGCGCACTGAGATCCACTTGATCTGCCACCTCAATTAATGAGGGAGATCAAGTGGTCCACGTATTTTAGCATTTTCTGATTTTTAGTTTAATTGCTTTATTTTCATTAATTCATAATAATTTTAATATTGATCCAAAAAATATGAGACTTTCACCAAAAATTTCCAAATAAATTCCTCTTTCATTTAACGAATTAAAATTATTTTTTGGATCATTATTAATATTTTTCATGATTTAATTATTTTTATGGATATTTTTAATTGTTTAAAAATACTTTTATGTTTCCAAAAATGATGAAACTTTTTCTCCAAGGTCCTTTGACCTTGTTTGACCTATGATAAATCTCATGGCCATTTCTTTAGTGTTTTGATGAGGTTTTAGGATTTTGACCAACCATAATTTAATTTAATGTATTTTTTAATTGCAAAATAAATTTTGTTGAGATTTTGTATTGACTTGTTGAGTTTAACTCTTATTGTTGGGCCTTGGTCAAGGTTGATTTGACTTTGTTGAGTTAAAATCATTGGATTTAGGGGATTGATGAAATGTACATTTCATCTCCCAAAATGAATGAAATGATTTTAATTTGATAAAAGTCCTCCTTTGACCAATTTGTGTTGATTCCATTTCCCTTACCTCTTCATCTCAATCCCATTCTCTTCTCATTCATTTCATGGACCTATGATATCTCTATATCCTAAGGCTACTTGATTGCAAAATCAACATAAGTATGGATGAGATTAGGTCCACCCCTTTTGCATTTTTTTCAAGTGTTGTATGTTTTAGGAGTATGGTTCATAATACCGTATCTCTAATATACATTAGCACTAAATATTCTATTGCCAGGCCTCAAATAGTCGTGACTTCTACATAAGTCCAATTATAATTGCTTAACATAGCGCTAAATTATGACACAAAAGGCATAGCATTCTAGTAAGTGAGATTGTAAGTCTCCCCCCTTTCATGATATTATGTGGAAACTTGGCCTTTTTTCCTTCCTTTGGAAGATGTCTTGGTTCAAGGATCCATGCTTGTGAATAGAGGGTTGAGTGTTCTCCAAAGAATGAATTAAACAATTGAAAAGCAAAACACAATATTAACTTCTAATCAACTAACATTTGACTAACTTTTAATTTCAAGCCATTTACTTTATGCACTTTAAATTCAAGTCTTTATCATTTGTCTTATTCATACTATTTAAGTTGTTTATTTTAATTCCATCTTCACTTTTCTCACTTGATCCATATCTTGTGATTGTATATACTTGTTTGTGTATTTTGCTTGTGTTTGTGGTCTTTTGACCTTAATGTACATAATAACAACAAAAACCTTAAAAAAGATTTGTATGGACTATTGGGTTTGATCTGAGACATTGGACTTAGAATTAGGCAACACTCCATATGCAAAAGGACTTGACCAATGCCAACTTTCATGAAACCAAGTGCTTGTGAAGTGAACTTTCATATGATGCAAATATTGAAGATCCATTTGAGTTCCTGTGCAACATGATTTTAATGAAGCTGTTACTTTGAACCTGTGTTTAATACCTATCTCTGAATTCATCTGATACATGGGAGATTATGAAGAAGATCATGGATTTGCTAAGCTTGGATGTAGCTATATTTATTTGATGCCTTGTTCTTCATTTTTCCATTTGTGTATTGATATTGCTTGATCCTAAGTCCAAGGGAAAATTGGGTTTCTATATGACATTCTTGTCTATTGGATTACATCCCATTGGTCAAATCTTTTCAACTCTTAACTTTTAAATTTTTGCTTAGGATTAGTCTCTTCATCTCCTCCCACTGCTTTAATTTCAAATCTCTCTCTCCTTTTAAAATCTTCTTTGCTTGTGTTTTCTAAACTTAGACTTTATTGCAAATTTGAAACTTTGGCCTTATGCCATTGCATTTTAAAACTCTTTTCTTAATCAAACTTGTAAATGAATCTAACTATATTGACTTAAAATTTCAAAAGACAAAAAGAACCAATACTAATTCAAACATTTTTAGGCCTTTTGTGCCTTTGTTAAACTTAATTTTTTTTTGTTTTGATAAAAAGTAATACACTCACTTTAAAATTGTTACCACGAACTACGAGGTTTTGATCCCTCATTTTATGTTGGTACGTAGGCATAACTCCAAAGGTCTTGTCAAACACAAAAATATAATTAAAAAATTCTTTTCTCATCCCCCACTCTATTTATTGCAAACATCATTTTATACAAAAACACATATGCACACAAAAAGGGCTCCCTAGGAGTACCTAGAACACTTTGGGTGCTAACACCTTTCCTCTGTGTAACCAACCCCCTTACCTGTAATCTCTGGCATTTTCTTAGTTTTGATTTGAAAACTTCTTATCTTTGGGTTATGTTTGTACTTTTCCCTTTTCCCTTGGAAACAATAAAAGCGCGGTGGCAACTCTGGTTTTATTGACGTTAAGTTTATCCATAGCTTAATGGTCATGAATTTATCGCTATAAGAGTATGTTTTGAAATTAGCCCTTTAATTTGATGAAATCACGTTCCATCAAATCCCTCGAGAGGAGAATCAGCTAGCTGACGCCTTGGCAACTTTGGCGTCCATGTTTAAGGTCATGTAGAAGAATGAAGCACCATCCTTTCACCTCAGCTACTTGGACAAGCTTGCTTATTATTTGGAGGCCGAAGACTAAACTGATGGTTATCCTTGGTTCTATGACATCATGAGATTCCTAGAGTTCCAATAATATCCAAAGGACGCATCCATTACAGACAAGAAGTACCTTCGAAAACTATCTTCCAAGTTCTTCTTAAGTGGAGGGTGTAGTGGTAAATTTGTGACCATCAAGCTATGGATAAACTTGATCTCAATAAAACCAGAGTCACCACCACGCTTTTATTGTTTCCAAAGGAAAAGGGAAAAGTATGAACAAAACCTAAAGATAAGAAGTTTTCAAATCAAAACTACTAAAATGTTAGAGATTATAGGTAAGGGGGTTGTTTACACAGAGGGAAGGTGTTAGCACCCAAAGTGTCCTAGGTACTCCTAGGGAGCCCTTTTGTGTGTGCAAGTGATTTGGTCTAAATGATGTTTGATAAAAAAAGAATGAGGGGATGAGAAAAGAATTCATTAATTATATTTTTGTGTTTGACAAGTCCTTCGATCTTATGCCTACGTACCAACATAAAAATGAGGGATCAAAACCTCATAGTTCGCGGTAAAAATTTCAAAGAAGTTGGTGAATTGATTTTAATCAAAAGTTTAATAAAAGGCACAAACGACCAAAGTTTTGAATGGGGTTGTTAGTTATTTTTGTATTTTTGAAATTAAAGTCAATATGGTTAAGTTCATTTACAAATTTGATCAAGAAAAGATTTTAAAATTCATTGGCATAAGGCCAAAGTTTCTAATCATTAAACATGTCTAAGTTAGAAATAACAAGCAAAGAAAGTTTTTTAAAAGAGGGAGAGATTTTGAAATTAAAGAAATGGTAGGAGATGAAGGGACTATCCTAGACAAAAAAATAAAAGTTAAGGGTAGAAAAGATCTTACCAATGGGATGCAATCCAACAGATAAAAATGTCATATAGAAACCATTTCCTTTTGACTTTAGCAGGCAACAAGCATAAGCAATATCCAAGCAATTATATGAAGGCCAAGGCATCAAATAAAGATAGCCATAATATCCAAGCAAGCATTCCAATAGCTAGCAATCTTCAATATCTTCAAATGCATCAGATGAAATATTCCTTGATCAACTCAGAACAATCATCAGACATAGACAATAATAACAATATAGCAATTAAGCACAGAGTCAAAGTAACAGATAAATCAAGGGCACTCAATATCTTGCATCATATGAAAAGTACAAACAAGGACAACTCAGTCTCAGATAGTGGCTTTGGCTAAGTCCTCAAAGCATAGGGAAGTTGCCTATCCTAAGTCCAAAAGTTCAGATCAAGTCCAACAGTCCACCAAGATGTTTTTTAGGGTTTTTGTTGTTATTATCTATTTTAAGGTCCTAAGACCACCAACAAAATCAAAACAAGCAAACAATGTATACAATCAAAAGATATGGTTCAAGTGAGAAAAGTGAAAAGGACTGAAACATAAACAAGTTGCATGAAATGTAAATGGAAGATGAATGATAAATGTACTGAAATTTAAATTGCATTGAGTAAATGACTTGAAGGTAAAGCAAAATTAATAAAGAGTTAGTCAAATGTTAGTGAAGAGTTTTAATTGTTAAGTCATTCTTTGGAGAATACTCAACCATTCATCCACAAGTATGAATCCTTGAACCAAGACATCATCCATGAGAAGGACTCCAACTTGGATAAATCAACAAGTATGCCACTAGCTCTCATGAAAGGAAAAAAATATCAAGTCTTCATACAATGTCGTGAAGAATGGGAGACTTACAATCTCACTTACTAGAATGATATGCCTTCTTGATCTAATTTAGCTCTATGCTAAGCAATTGTAATTGGACTTATGTAGAAGTCACAACTATCTGAGGCTGGGAAATAAAAATATAGGTGTTAATGCATGTTAGATATTTGGTACAAAGAACCAAACTCCTAAAACATACCACACACTAAAATAAACGGGGGGATGATCTATCTCAGTCTGGCTCGTGTTGATTCATCTAACACAAGGTCATTGATGAATCAACTAGCATTAGACGTGAAGAGATTTCATTGGTCAATGATGGATTGGGGAAGAATAGGGATGAAGATGAAGAGGGAAGAGGAAATAGAAACCCAAATTGATCATAAGAGGAAATTCATCTGACCAATACTATCCATTCATTTTGGGAGATGAAATATACATTTCACCAATCCCTTAAATCCAATAGTATTGGTCAAACAAAAGTCAAATCAACCATGACCAAGGCCAAACAAAAAGTCAAACATCACAAGACCATAAAAATGGCTCAACACAATTTTCCAACAATTATTCAATTAACAATGAATTAAAATGCATTTTAAAGTGGACAAGTTCTCAATTCCCTTCAAAACACCAAATAAATGGCCAAGGGATTTATACTAGGTCAAACAAGGTCAAAGGACCTTAGACAAAAAATTTCAAGATTTTTAGAAAGTCAGAAGTATTTTAAAAATATTTAAAACAAGTCAAAAATTATTTAATTCATGGAAAATATCAAAATTAATCCAAAAAATGACTTTAATTCAAAATATGGAAGAGGAAAATATTTAAATATTTTGGATGAAAGTCCCATATTTTTTGGATTAAAAATGATTTTTTTATGAATTAAACAAAATAGAAGCAATTAAAAGAAAATCAGAAAATAAAATAAAATACAAAAAAACAAGGGCCACCAGATCTCCCTCATTAATTGAGGTGGCATATCTAATGGATAACCACGTGCTTCCCACCATACTCCTCAATCAACGCGTCATAGAGATGGGAATTAAAAGGAAGGGTTGAGATTAAAACGTGGACTCACGATCAGATGGTCTGGGCAATGCCAGCACACCACTGGAGCCCTAACTCCGTTCATCTTCTCCCGTGGATCTCACCGGACTGGTCCACCCTCAACCAATCAGAAAGTGAAAAGCAAGGGCACTATTTTAAAGAAAAAGCTCAGGAACTCGAATATGGACTCAAGTTTGTCCAATTCCAAATATATTATGAGATATGAGGAATTGAATTTTGAGGTACACGATCTGAGTTACTTCGATTTGGCCTCAAAGCAACTCAATCTTGTTTCCTACATTGGTAGGTCTTCGGACAACCAATAAACAAGAATAATGATGGATAATTGAGATAGAATCGAAGCCTTGAAGTTTCTAAAAATTCACCTTTGGGTAGCAGTGATTTGGCTTGATCTCGATCTGAATCCACTTGGTTCTTCTTCTTCTTGCTTGCAGTGATCATTTGATGTGAAAATGGCAATGAATCCTTGGAGTTTGAATCTCAAAAAAGAAGGTGAAATTCAAACTCGATTTCAAAGAAATATTTAAGGAATTCTATAGAGTAAGGTTCTGAGATGGGTTGGCAAGGCTTGGGTAATGTGTCTCCCTTATTCTGAAGCAAGGCACTTCTATTTATAAGCTCATGAATTGAGTTCCACACCTTTTAAATTTTTGGCCAAATTTAGCAAGTTGTGCATGGGCATTGAATTAGGCCCAACCAATGAAGCAATCCACTTCCAATTCGTGCACACTTGGTACTGAAGTCATCACATGGAAGCATGCAAAAGGAAATAATCATTTGAATGTGAAAGTTGCCAAAACAAACCCAACAAAGGAACCATGCGCAAGTCCCTCAATTATTGTCCAAATGGAATGATCTTAGATGATTTGGAAACGTAACATTAAGGGGAACAACTTTTATGTTTAACACTTTTCCATTTGGAGCTTGGACTATGATGAATTTGGAGGTGGAAGTTTGAGAAATCAAACATGGTTGAAAATTTTCTAAGTCCCAAGTCAAATGACCAATTCTTCCACCTTGTATAACCTTTTCTATGAGATTCTAATGAAAATGATTTATTCACCAAATTTGTAGCTATTTCATTCCTCTTCAATTTGGTCACACATTGGACACCATTTGGATTTGACATGAGGGAGTTATGGATTTTAGAAGTTGAGGAAAATGCTTGTTCAATGGTAATGACCCAAAATGACCTATAATGTTTCCTCTTGGCACATGAACTTGCAAGTAGATTTTGCCATTTATCAAAGAATAAAAGTTGGATAAGACATCATGAAATTGATCATGAAACTTTATGGCCTTCATATCATAAATATTTTGCAAGTTATGATCCTTGGAAGTTGACCTCTTAACTAGGGCTCAAATAAAATGACTTATAATATTTCACCATAAAAAATGACTTTCCAAGCAAACTTAGCTCTTGATGCCAACATGAAAGTTGTTTGTAATGTCATAAGGAGTAACTTTTATCTTGGAATCATTTTCATATTACAAAAATTGTAGGAGATAGGGTCTAGGGAACCCTAGTTTTGAGCAGTTGACTTTCTCTGGTCAACTTCTTTGAACCAACATGCAAACTTGAATTTCTCTTGGTCTTTGGGACTCATGTAGGATCATATATTCTAGAGATGATGTATAATGAAGTATACTTTGATATCTTTTACCAAATTTTGAAGAAACTTGCTTAGGAAGTCACACAAGATACCTAGATGAATTAGGGCTTCCAAGGCAAACAAGCTTCAAACTCTTGATGAATTCTTGATCAAATAGGAAAATTAAGAACATGGGGATCCATTTATGATGTTTTGAACCAATTTGGACCATTGTTGGATTGATATCTTTTCATTGAGGGTCTCAAATCCTAATTGTGAGCTTGATAGAGCACAAATGGATGTATACACTACCTACGAAAGGAACAAAGACACATAGAGACATATTTTTGGTATTTTGGTTAGTAAAGAAAATAAAGTATGATACAATCAAATGTGCTTGGTGATCTCTCCCAATACAAACCCAAATGAATGAGGGTGAGGAGGATGCCAAGGTGTGATCCCAATGTTAATGTAAATGATAAGATATCATGAGGGATCTTAGGGTCAAAATTAGGGTCTTACAGCTGCCCCTATTTAAGGACATTCTAGTTGAGGATGTGAAGGTTAAAATCTTCGTATCAACTCAGCAGAATGGACTTAAATAACAACATCTAGAAACAAATTTTGGCCCCTAAGAGACCTCATGATGCATATGTTATGAATGCAAAAATAATCTTTGTGGTGAATATGTTGCCACAAAGGAAAAGAATATGGAGAGACCGAAAGTCCACAAGAGCATAAGGCATTCCATAAGGAAAAACTCACCGGAGAGACAAAGACTCTAGAGATAAAAGTTATGCGTAGGCCATGCTACGACTTGAAAACTGCTAGAGACACGAGGGGATTTCCATGAAAATAAATCAATGGAAGTACTCAAACTGGGGAGAAAGGAAACCTGCATATATTGGGATAACACCAATACAACAAGAAACACCCGCTGGGGAAGTACGTAAATTAGAACAAAACTGAGATACTCACGCAAAAGGGGATCCGATTTCTCAAAGAAGTACAAAACAAAACTCAACTGGGGAAGAAAAAAATTCAACACAGGAGTAAAAGAGATATATTATCTACTACCGATTACTGGGTAAGAAGATAATATACTCAGATAGAGGGACATTCGTTACTGGTTAGGGTAAACATATCAAGGATGACTCGCTGAGAAAAATGAGGCATATTCCTTACCAGTTACTGGGTAAGAATGACCTACTAGGGAAAAGATATCAAATAGGAATTATAACTACCTGTTATTGGGCAGAAGACCAAAGAGAGAGTATTTGTCATCGGTTACGATGAACATATCAAGGATAAATTCAAAGGAGGAATATCTATCACCGGTTAAAGTGAACATATCAAGGATAAACTGCCGAGAAAATAGGGTTTACAACTATCTGTGGGGATAGAAGACTAAGGAAAGAGAAAATCCGTCACCAGTTAAAGTGAACATATCAAGGATAAACTCTGAGAGGAGAATAGGATTTATATCTACCATTTACCGGGTAGAATACCGCAAGTGGGAATTACAACTACCGGTTACTGGGTAGAATACCAAAGAAAGAGACAATTTATCACTGGTTAAAGTGAACATATCAAGGATGAACTCTTCTGGGAAAAATAAGGATTACAACTACCTTTTTACTGGGTAGAACACCACAAATAGGAAGAATACTCATCACCGGTTAAGATGAACATATCAAGGATAAACTTGATGAGGAAACAAACACGAATCTGCTGGAGATAAACAAAGAAGTAAATTACCTTTTACCGGTTACCAGGTAAATTAACACAGGTAAAGTACTCAACACCAAGAATAATATTACTAGTTACTGGGTAATAAACTCTTGGGGACTAAAATATCTATCTAGGTAAGAACTAGAAAGAAACGGTCAAACAAGACTCAACCCAATGAGGATATAACTCAAGAGAAGTGGTCCCGTCCAGATAATGAACTAGGAAGGAAACTGAAATAAGAATCATCCATGAGGAAATAACTCAGTGGGGAAAGGAGAAAAGATAAACGTTTTCTGCTTAAAGGGTCTGACACTCTACAATTGAAGGAGGACAAACACACCAAATATGCATGGGGAGATAATATCACCAAGGCAGGGGATCAAAAGAAAAATCAATGCGATAAAATGCACAATGAACTATCTGACGTTGTGTTTTATGCATGCATATGCATGAGTATGTATATGATTATGCTGACAAACGAGCACAAAGGATACAAATAACAAAGATCTGGATCATCTCAACTAGGTTTTTGGACAATCTCAACAAGATGGAGCACCAACTGGAGAACCTGCTAGGGATGAAGATAAATCATCACAGATATAAAATCCTAACTGCAAGATAAATTCAACTCTGGTTGGGGAAGGACATGGAGAATCATGCATCCAAACCAAAAATAATAAGGATAAAGAGGGATCTACTGAGGATCCTAACAAGTCAATACTGCGGGGAATTTTTAAGTCACCAACATATCACATGGGAGACAACCTTGCAGGGGACACCACCAATACTTCTTAGAACCAAGTACTGCTGGGGGAAGAGCTTCTTATCAAAATATGGAAGTCCAATGGGGTCTTAAGTCACAATCAGAAGATAAAACTTCTGAGTGAGGAGAACCAGACGCTCTACTGGGGACTCCATCAATACTGCATCTTTGTGGAGTTTTTGTTGGGGATACAATGACTTGTTAGAACAAATCAAAGACCACAAAAACTTCTATAATCATCAGATTCTTCTTGGAGATTGAGAAATAAACCAATCCCAAGGCACAAAAAATATTAACCGAATCTGCCGACTCACGCAAGGGAGAAGCTGTCACGGCTATGCAACAAATCGCCGGGGAAATGGAGACCAAATAAAGGTTCCAAGACAAAACCATGGCTCATTCATCAAGTCACAAACTGGGAAATGTAGAAACATGAACGCCTTAGTCGGGGAAGAATGAATTGTAAAGGGAACAAATCATTAGCTCAGCTAGGGATGAGACCCACAAACTCTACTGGGGATAATAAATTACTCGAGGACAAACTTATCAACCATGCTGGGGATGAATGATAAACTGTTGGGGAGGATAAAGTCACCAATCAAATGCTTGGGGAAGACCAACAAATGCTTCACACATCAAGACTTATCGTCCTTGAGATTGTTGTTGATATTCCTTTTTGAAATCGATTATTCTTAAAGTAAATGCCTTATTATTTTAAGAAAAATGATTATTCACTGATTTATTTATTTTAAAATTATCATCATAAAGTTTCAATTTTATAATAGAAACAAATAAGAATAGAAACAATTGGATGAAAGGTCAACTTTATTTAATAGAATGGTAGTCCACAAATGGCAGGACTCCATGGATCTTTATAAAGTTTGAAAATGTTAATTTACATGGAAAAAGGCTACATTGATTACAATGATCACTACTCTCCCTACCAAATTCAAAATCCGTTGTGTTTGTCTTCGGTTGAGAATGATGAATCAGAACCAAATGACTGCTCAAAACTGCTTCAATGATCAGGACCAGCCGAATTCAGTTACTTGCCATAATCCCTAATTTTTGCCTAGATTTCCCCGAGGTGGGGTACTCAATTCACCTGGATGAATTTTCTGTTTTATGTCTCTAACTTTTTCCTGGATCTCCCTTTCGGGTTTTTAATCCACCGAGACACTCATTTTTGCCTATGCCGCCCTTTCGGGTTTTCAACTTAGCGAGTTGTTCTTTTATTTCTAGGCAAAGTATTTCTTGACTGCATCAACATTCACAGGACGAGTGGACTCTTCACCATCCATAGTTGTAAGAATCAAAGCACCGCCTAAAAAGGCTCTCTTAACAACATATGAGACTTCATAATTAGGAGTCCATTTTCCCTTAGAATCAGGTTTGAAAGATAAGATCTTCTTGAGCACGAGGTCACCTTCTCGGAACACACGAGGCTTGACCTTCTTATCAAAATCTTTCTTCATTCTCCGTTGATATAGCTGAACATGACACATGACAGTCAATCTCTTCTCTTCAATTAAATTCATATGGTCATATCTGGTCTGACACCATTCAGACTCTGTCAACTTGGCTTCCATCAAAACACACAATGATGGGATCTCAACCTCCACGGGGAGCACAACTTTCATGCCATAAACAAGAGAGAAAGGAGTTGCCCCTGTTGAAGTGCGGATGGATGTACGGTACCCATGTAAAGCAAATGGGAGCATCCCATGCCAATCTTTATATGTTACAACTATCTTCTGAATGATCTTCTTAATGTTCTTATTTGCAGCTTTAACAACCCCATTCATCTTGGGTCTGTAGGGAGAAGAATTATGATATGAAATATTGAAGTCTTTGCAAAGATCTTCCACCATATTATTGTTGAAGTTCGATCCATTATCAGTAATGATCTTGCTTGGCACACCATAACAACATATAATTTGATTCTTGATAAATCTTACAACAACCTGCTTGGTCACGTTTGCACACGATGCCGCTTCAACCCACTTTGTGAAGTAATCAATAGCCACCAGAATGAAACGATGTCCATTTGAAGCTCTGGGAATTATGCCAACCATATCAATTCCCCACATGGAGAAGGGCCATGGAGAGGAAATGACATTCAATAGTGTCGGAGGAACATGAATCTTATCTGCATAAATTTGACATTTGTGGCATTTCTTCACAAACTTGCAACAATCAAATTTCATTGTCAGCCAATAGTAACCTGCTCTTAATATTTTCTTCGCCATAGCATGTCCATTGGAATGAGTACCAAAGGAACCTTCATGGACTTCAGCCATCAACAGGTCTGCTTCGTGTCTATCCATGTATCTGAGCAAAACCATATCAAAATTTCTCTTATAAAGCACATCACCATTCAGGTAGAAGTTACCAGCTAATCTTCTCAAAGTCTTATTATCTTTCAAAGATACCCCAGACCGGTAAATCTGACTTTGGAGGAAACATTTGATATCATAATACCATGGCTTTTCATCTTTGACTTCTTCAATGGCAAATATATGAGTTGGCCTATCAAGACACATCACCTCCAAATTGGGAACTTCATTCCAAAATTTCACCACAATCATGGAAGTTAATGTTGCAAGAGCATCTGCCATCCAGTTTTCATCTCGAGGGATATGATGAAACTCAACCTTTGTAAATAAAGTTGATATCTTCCTCGCATAATCTCTATATCATATCAAACAGGCTTGATTTGTATCCCACTCACCTTTGATCTGATTCACAACCAAATTTGAATCTCCATAGACGTCAAGGTACTTGATTTTGAGATCTATGGCTTCTTCAAGACCCATAATGCAAGCTTCATACTCAACCATATTGTTTATACATTTGAAGGTCAATCTAGATGTAAACAGAAAATGAGTGTGTTGAGGAGTAATAATCACTGCCCCAATGCCATTACCATACGAATTAACAGCTCCATCAAACACCATGCCCCATCGGGAACCAGGCTTTGGCCCTTCTTCAAGCAATGGCTCATCAAAATCTTTCATCTTCAAGTACAAAATCTCTTTGTTAGGAAATCCATACTACACTGACTGATAATCTTCAATAGGGTGGTGAGCCAAATGGCCAGCCAAGACACTACCTCTAATAGCTTTTTGAGATCGTTACTCGATATCATACTCGGATAACAACATCTGCCAACGGGAGATCCTCCCAGTTAAAGTAGGCTTCTCAAAAATGTACTTGATTGGATCCATTTTGGATATCAACCAAGTAGTATGATTCAACATATACTAGCGCAGACGCTTAGCAGCCCAAGCCAATGCGCATAATGTCTTCTCAAGCATAGAATACTGAGTCTCACAATCAGTGAACTTCTTATTGAGGTAGTAAATTGCATATTCTTTCTTTCCAGATTCATCTTGCTAACAAAGAACACAACCCATACTCTCTTCAAGCACAATCAAATACATGATCAAAGGTCTTCCTTCAATATACGAAGATAGAATCGGAGGCTCAAGAAGATACTCTTTGATACTGTCAAAAGCTTTCTGGCAATCTTTGGTCCAATCACAAGACTGATCTTTCTGAAGAAGCTTGAATATGGGCGCACATGCGGTAGTCATATGTGATATAAATCTAGAAATATAATTCAAGCGGACGAGAAAACCTCTGACTTGTTTCTCAGTTTTGGGCACATGCATCTCTTCTATTGCTTTGACCTTGGAAGGATCAACTTCAATACCCTTCTCACTGACAATAAAGCCTAACAACTTACCAGAACGAACACCAAAAGTACATTTATTGGGATTCAAGCATAGTTTATATTTTCTCAAATGTTGGAATAACTTCAACAAATGCTTAACATGCTCTTCTTCATCACTTGATTTAGCAATCATATCATCAACATAAACTTAGATCTCTTTATGCATCACATCATGAGAAAGAGTGGTCATAACTCTTTCGTACGTTGCACCAGCATTCTTTAAACCGAAGGGCATCACTCGATAACAAAATGTTCCCCATGGTGTAATGAATATGGTCTTCTCCATATCTTTTGGTGACATGTTGATTTGATTACATGCGGAAAATCTGTCCATAAATGAAAAAACTTTGAATTTAGGTGTATTGTCTACCAACATATCAATGTGTGGCAGACGAAAATCATCTTTCGGACTAACTTTATTCAAATCTCTATAATCAACACACATACAGACTTTTCCATCTTTCTTAGGAACATGCAGAATATTGGCCACCCATTACGGATATTCAGAGGTAACAAGAAAACAAGCATCAATTTGTTTTTGCACTTCCTCTTTGATCTTCACTTCCATATCAAGACGAGTTCTTCTCAACTTCTGCTTGACCGACGGGCATTCTGGATTTAACGATAACTTATGCTCCACAATCTTAGAATCCAAACCAGGCATGTCTTCATAGGACCAAGAAAACACATCAGAGTACTCTCAAAGAAGATCAACCAACCCCTTTTTAGATTCTGGACACAGTTGAGACTCAATCTTGACTTCCTTCACATCATCATCGGAACCTAAGTTGACTAATTCAATCTTCTCTTCAAATGGCTTAATGGCTTTTTCCTCGTGCTCAAGCAAACAGGATAACTCATTAGATACTTCTTCATCATCATTCTCTTCCCCGACTTCAAACACAGGGAAATCAAAGTTTGGAGAGGGAGTAGGATCATTACATTCAATGGGTTTGAGAACCAACCTGCATAATGATTTGATATTTTGATTTTGGAGAAGTGGAGTGCAAACAAATATTATGCAGATGGAAAGATTATTATTTATTTATGTTTTTTTGTGATTACCATTTTCAGAAAAAGAAAAGAAAAAAGAAAAAATAAACATCATAGATGTGGATGAATAAAATTATATTTTATTGATGATAATAAGAAAATGCCCAACAATGTTTCACTTTTCCCTTAGGCATCGGAGAAGGATTTTTCTTAAAATAATAAAGCAACAAATTACTTTGAGTGGTGCATAATAATAGGAACATCAACAGCAACCCAATTGTTGCAAGTTTGGGCGTGCGTTACAAAGTTGGCGCAAGCCTCGTCTTCATTACTGTCTTCAATAATGGCAGCTGAGTGTTGACCATCTTTGTGAATGAACCCTCGACCATGGAAAACTTCTTGCATAGCCTTGACATTCACATTGAATGTCCCTTGCTGAAATCCCATCCCTGCTCTATTCTTGTTTTCAACAAGTTCCACGGCGCGACCCCATCTGTCAGTGCTACCAGTTTGAACAATCTCTTTTGCATCCTTTAGAGAAGACATGGGTGCCCTGGCCTTCTTTAACTCATCAGAAATGAACAAAGCTTGGAATAGCATTCCAACTTCCTCCTCAGCATCAACATAAGTAAAGGATGACAAATGGCTTACCAACAACGCTTTCTCCCCACTAACAACGACAAGCTTTCCGTTCTTCACAAATTTTAGCTTTTGGTGTAGAGTATACGTCACAACGTCGACTTCATGAATCCAAGGCCTTCCCAGTAAACAACTATAGGTCGGGTAAATATCCGTTACCTGAAAAGTAATTTGAAAGTCACTCGGACCTATCTTAATTAGAAGGTCCACTTCTCTATTGACGGTTTTCCAAGAACCATCAAATGCTTTAACAATCACGCCACTGTACCTTATCAGGGAGCCTTGATAGGAAAGTCTTGCTAGAGCTGACTTTGGCAACACATTCAATGATGACCCAGTGTCAGCCAACATGTTGGATAGAGCGCCCTCCTTACAATTCATTGAAATGTGAAGCACCAAATTGTGATTCCTACCTTCCTCGGGAAGTTCTTCATCATAAAAGCTCAGATTATTATAGGAGGTAATGTTAGCAAGAATGTGGTCAAACTGGTCCATAGTCAATTCGTGTTCCACATAAACTTGTTCCAATACCCTTTACAAGGCTTCTCTATGTGCCTCTGAATTCATCAATAATGATAGCACGGGAATTTTTGACGGTGTTTGAAGCAATTGCTCCACAATGTTGAATTCGCTCCTCTTAATCATACGTAACACCTCATCATCATAATTAGTCTTCAACTTGTTGGATTCACCAGACTAACATGTTGGAGCACTAACCGGGTTAACTGCAGTAATCTCTACCTTCTTCCCTATGAAAACATCTTCCACAATCTTAGGAAAAACCGGACTGAACACACGACCACTACAGGTCACCTTCACTACATCTGCAATATTCACCACTGAATCTACAACTGGGAGAGGAACCGCTTGACCCTTTTCAATCATGGTGGCATTATACTGGTATGGCACAACTTTATCGGATGCATAGGGGACATGGCCCGCTAATCGTAAAACCAACGACGATACCGAGCTGTTGACATTATTGTTGTTGTTGCTATCGAATTGAATGACTACCCACTCAGGGGTCTTGAACATTGGCACGATGACTTTCACATCATCTCCCGTATACCTTGACAGTTGTACTTGGATAATATTCTCATCCATCAACTTTTGAATATCTCTTTTGGCAACTACACAACCACGGGGATTCACACTACAAATGACACAACCATCATGGTCATGTTCCCAATGGCTCACCAGGCACAAATCTTTGTGAATCTCCACTAAGGACCTACGGATACGGCGTACATCAAAGACCCTGAAATTTCTGAGATAATTGTCTACCATGTTCACAGAAGCATTACCATGAGCAGGAAATAGGTTGGCTTTCACATTTAGCGCTCTGTCCTCAAAGGACACCATACCACTCTTAACAAGCTTCTGAACTTCATACTTCATGGGATAACAATTCTCAATATCATGACCAGGGGCTCCCTGGTGAAAAGCATAATGTAAGTCTGGTTTGAACCACCACGATAGTGGCTAAGGAAATTCAGGAGGGTTCCTTGGTTGGATAAGATTCTTAATGACCAAAGACGGGTACAACTCTGCATATGTCATAGGAATAGGGTCAAAAGAGACCTTATTACTTTCAAAATTTTGATGATGATTGTTGTTGTTATTGTAGTTGGTACAATGTTGCGATTATTGTTCATGTTGTTGTTACTGAATTGGAACTGATTGATTGGTTGAGTTGTTGGTAAAAACTGGAATTACTGATGACACTTGATGTTAATGTTGACGTGAATGAGAATTCTTCCTCACATGAGGCCTCCTCTGCCTCGTAGCTGATAATGCATTAGTTTCTCCTTCCTTCTTTTTAGAGAAACTCCCATCATACTTCTTACTTGTCGATGCTTCATCTTTGGATAAACGTCCTTCACAGACTCCCTCTTCCAATCTCATCCCCATGTTCACCATTTCGGTGAAATCATTGGGGGCACTTGCGATCATTCGTTCATAGTAAAATGAACTCAGCATTTTCAAGAAAATCTTAGTCATCTCCTTTTCCTTCAAAGGCGGACTAATCTGAGCAGCCAACTCCCTCCATCTTTGAGCATATTCTTCGAATGTCTCTTTTTCCTTCTGATACATAAACCTCAATTGATCTCTATCCGGCGCCATATCAACATTATACTTGTACTTCTTGAGAAAGGCCTCGCCCAAGTCATTAAAATTATGAATGCTAGCACTGTCTAAGCCCATATACCATCTGAGGGAAGCTCTAGCAAACTATCCTGGAAGTAGTGAATAAGCAATTGGTCATTATCAGTTTGAGTAGACATCTTTCTGGCGTACATGACAAGATGACTCAACGGATAAGTATTCCCATTGTATTTTTCAAAGTCCGGGACCTTGAATTTCACCGGAATCTCGACATTGGGAACTAAACACAGCTCAGAAGCACTCTTCCCAAACCAATTGTTTCCTCTTAGAGTCCTCAATTCCTTGCGCAGCTCAAGGAATTGGTCCTTTATTTCATCCATTTTCTTATAAACATCTGGACCTTAAGACGGCTCAGAGTGGTAAATGATGTCCTCGACACGAGGCAAAGTGTGAACAATAGAAGGAGGCATAGTCATGACCAGGCTAGATGCCGGAACAGAAGCAAAAGTAGGCGTATACCCTTCAGGCAGAAAATTAGGTGGCATTCCCCACGGGAATCCAGCTGGCATGGCAGGAACAGACTAGTTAGCTGCCACAGACACAGTTGATGAAGTAATCCCTGAGATGACAGTCCTCTGAGGAGGAGGAGTTGTAAGAGGTGGAGATTATTGATCTGAGCAGCTATTACAGACTTCATCAAGGCTATGATTCTGGCGATATCGTCTTTCAACTCTCTATTATCTTGCTCGAGGTGCTCCATTCTTCTCAAACTATTAGCTCGGGTGTTATAAGGATGAGTCAACTTGGATGATACACAGAAGAAGAACTGATAAGGCACCTAGAGGAAGAAACCTGTTATGCAAATGATGCATGAAATGCAATGTTTTTTATTTATTTTTAATTTCAAGAAACATATGAAGTCTTATTTGCAAATATATTTCAATTAGTAATAACAATTATCAATAATAACGATTCAATTGACCATAAAATCTCTTTTTTATTCATAAAATTGGAAGGTTTACACTGAGTACAATTTTAGAAACCAAAATACAAATAAAAGAGAAAAGGAAAGTATCATCCTAAGGATCCCTAGCAACTGCATCAGATGATCTGGCTATAGGAGGATACTTCCTTCGGATGCGTTATGTAGCGGTAAATTCATGATCATCAAGCTATAGATAAGCTAGACTTTAATAAAACCAGAGTCGCCACCGCACTTTTATTGTTTCCAAGGGAAAAGGGAAAAGTACGAACAAAACCCAAAAAATAAGAAGTTTTGAAATCAAAACAAATAAAACGCCATAGATTACAGGTAAGGGGGTTGGTTACACAGAGGGAAGGTGTTAGCACCCAAAGTGTCATAGGTACTCGTAGGGAGCCCTTTCTTATGTGCATATGTGTTTTTGTACAAAATTATGTTTGCAATAAATAAAGTGGAAGGATGAGAAAAGAACTCATTAATTATATTTTTGTGTTTGACAAGACCTTCAGACTTGTGCCTACGTACCAACATAAAAATGAGGGATCAAAACCTCGTAGTTCGTGGTATCAATTTCAAAGTGAGTGCATTGATTTTAACAAAATATTAAGTTTGAAAGAGGCACAAAAGGCCTAAAAATGGTTTGGATGGGCGTTAGTTATTTTTGGCTTTTGAAAGTTTAAGTCAAGTATAATTAAGTTCATTTACAAGTTTGATTAAGAAAAGAGTTTAAAAATTCAACGACATAAGGCCAAAGTTTCTAATTTGCAAAGAGTCTAAGTTTAGAAATCACAAATAAAGAAGATTTTAAAAGGAGGGAGAGATTTTTGAAATTAAATAAATGGGGAGGGGATGAAGAGACTAATCCTAAGCACAATTTTAAAAGTTAAGAGTTGAAAAGATCTGACCAATGGGATGAAATCCAATAGACAAGAATGTCATATAGAAACCCAAATTTCCCTTGGACTTTAGAATCAAGCAATATCAATACACAAACATATAGATGAAGAGCAAGGCATCAAATAAAGATAGCCACATCCAAGCTTAGCAACTCCATGATCTTCTTCATAATTCCTAAGTATTAGATGAAGTTAGAGATAGACATTAGGCACAGGTTCAAAGTAACAACTTCAATAAGATCATGTAGCAGATGAACTCAAAAAGGATCATAATAATTGCTTCAAATGAAGTTTCAATTCACAAGCACATGGTTTCAGAAAGGTTGGCATTGGCCAAGTCCTTTTCCATAGGGAGTGTTGCCTAATTCTAAGTCCAAAGTCTCAGATCAATTCCAATAGTCCACACAAATGTCTTCTAGGGTTTTTGTTTTTATTATGTACATTAAGGTCAAAGGACCACAAACAAAAACAAGTATATACAATCACAAAATTATGGCTCAAATTAGCAAAGTGAAAATGACATTAATGTAAACAAATTGAATGGTATGAATAATGGAAAATGAATAAAGGCTCAAAATTAAAGTGCATAAAAGTAAATGGCTTGAAATTAAATGTTATTTGTTAGTTTATTAGAAGTTAGTATTGCTTTTGCTTTTGTTTTGTTTAAGTCATTCTTTGGAGAACACTCAACCCACTTGTCACAAGCATGTATCCTTGAACCAAGACATCTTCCAAAGGAAGGAAAAAAGGTCAAGTTTCCACATAATACTGATCTTACCTGATCAGGAGGGCCTTCCAAGGTCTTGGTGAATGGGCCAGAGAATGAAATGAGAGGGGGGTGTACCTGCAAGGTGCTCCAATGCTTAAGTCAGAAAAGGTACAGAATGAGGTTATCAGAGTGTGAGTTAGAATACCTGCCCCTTTGCCATGAAAGGGGTATTTATATTGAGCCCCCAGCGCTGGGCCAAGGCTCCTAATGGGCTGGATTAGCTAGGCCCAAGGAGGAGCTGCCAGGGGACGCGTAAGAAGCGTTAAGACCTAGACCAAGGTCTGCCCCCTGGTCCAACTGCCCCTATCCCTAAGGAGACAATATAGGGGAGTTGGGTGACGTGGTGAGTGAGATGCCGTTATGGCTCTGCCCGACACAACTTAGGTGTCCGCGGCGTGGGTTGACGATGAGTGGATGGAGATCGTATGGGGAGGACCCGCTCGTTGTCCGACACGTATTTAAGGGGCCGGGGAGACGTTCTTCGGGCGGACGGTCGTTCACCTGACGTGTCCTCGTGGTCGTTTGGACATGGTCGTTTGGACGTGGGCTTGGCGAGCATTGGGCCGTGCCGTGCCTAGTGTCATGGCCCAGTCCAGAACAGGAGCCCCCCAAGTCGAGTCTCTGAGCCAGAGAGATGACTTATGTTTCAACTAAGGGTTCCCCGAGACGATGGGGAAGCTTGATCGTTAGACAGGTGAGGTCGTAACAGACCTGTTCATGACCGACCCTTTCTCCGGGAATGTCGGGGACGGAGGCGATCGGTTGGTCTGCACCTTCCTTGCGGTAAACGTGGGCATGACGCGGGGAGGTGGCGTCTTGGTGAGTCGAGGAGACGGGTAGGTGCTCGGGTCGTTTCAGTTTCTTATCTTTGATAGACGTGTCTCAGAATTAGTGGGGTCGCTTCGTTTCGTGTGCAAAGACGGCGTAGGCAGGCTAGGCAATGATGACCTAGCGTGTTGGTCCACGTGCCAAGCCCTATAAAAAAGGGGTTGAGTAACTTCATTTCCACTTTTTTCGCTCACACGTTCACCGGAGTTCTCCACATTCTCCCTCGTTTGCTCGCTCTACCGTCTGGACCGCCGTCTCCGCCCGTCCTCCTATCTGAACCACCGTCTTCTGCTCGGGCACCACCGTACCCCTTTCAACTTAACTATGTCAGGTATGATTTTCCACTGTGATCCACTGTTTTTCCTTGCTGTTTTCTGTCAAACGCATGCTATTTTTGTAGAAATGTGGTTAGGTTTAACTTAGGAATAGTGTAGTGGACTGTAGGTGCATATTAGATGGTAGAAAATAGGGTTGGGATCATGCTGTACCGGGCATAAATTTCATATGCCGGGCAATACTTGCATAGGCTGTATGAAGTTTATGCCTGGTCTCCATAGAATGCGCGCGTCACCGAGTTGAGCACGGTTAGTGTCCGTCGCCGCTACGCCCTTTCACTTGACCTGCGGTGGAAGGGTGGATTTGATATGACGTCGAATTCACTCTTTCTGTCTGCGTTTCAGGTGCTACCGGGCGCTTACGACCGAGGAGGGAAGATTCTGGGGCCTCCACCGAAGACGCGACAATCGCTCGTCTCCCTGTCGGGGATGGGAGTGTCCGAGATGGTACCGAACACGCCTCCTCTTCCGGGCAGGTCGACTTCTCATGGGTTGCGGACGAGCCCTTGGAGGAGGAATCAGACTTCCGTGACGAGGCCATCATTGCTTACGCTATGGTCGAGACCATAAGCCGGGAGGATCCACCAAACTGGTATTGCTGCGCCCCCAAGGAAGGAGACCGCATTTGCCATCATTTCCCGGGGAAGCAGTTCACCATGTATGAATTTGCTTTCCGTGAGGCGGGGATTAGACTGCCCTTCAACTCCTTCCAGATGTCGGTCTTCAAGTGGCTCCGGCTGGCGCCGTCCCAACTACATCCTAATGCTCTCGCATTTATGCGGGCATTCGAGTTAGTTTGCCAGTTCCTCGGCATTGGTTGCACCCGGGCTCTCTTCTTCCACGTTTTCCATCTCCAGAGGTCCGGTTCCCGTGGTCGCCACAGTTGGGTTTCTTTCAAGCAGCCCGTGCGTCTGTTCAAGACGTACGAGGATTCTGTTCGCCATTTCAAAAATCGGTGGTACGTGGTGATGCCGATTACCCGGGCTACCCTTCACTCTCTATACTACTATCAGCGGAAACCCAATGGGGAGGAGACGCTGATGTCGAAGATACCGCTGAGGTGGCAGCGTGATCATTTCGATCTCTCCACGGCGCATTACCGAGTCAAGTATGCGATGCTCGGCGAGGAGGATAGGCTCGCGTACAAGAAGCTGGTCGATTACGTGCAGAGCTTCAGCTTGGGGTTCTGGGCGAATCGGCAGGGCGTGCCCTACCTGGATGAGGCCGGGGAACTAATCACCGAGGCGCGTTATATCAATACGAAGGCTCTGCTCGAGTGTGATACCGAGGAGGAAGCTCTGGCGTTACTGAGTAGGCAGACTTTGTTTAGCTTTTTATTTCTGTTTATGACTTCGCTCGCTAATGTTGGTGTGTAATTTATTTGCAGGTGCCATGCCCAATGCTCGTGATCGGGTGCTGAAGCTAGCGAATCAGGTCGGCGCTCCTGACCGGGTGCCCAAGAAGAAGAAGAAAACTGTGGCCCGTACCTTGGAGACTGCCGGCGATGCCGGGGCTAGTCCCTCGCAGGCGGCGGGCGTGATTCCTTCCTCTCCTCCTCGATCTAACCCGATCAATATTCCTGATAGCAGTCCGTCGCCAGCGGCTTCTCCCCTCCATAAACGGAAGCGTCCGGCTGGGGCCCTTACCAGGTCGTCTCCAGGAAGTTCGAATGGACCGGGCAGCTATCTTTTACCTCCCTGCTATGTGGAACGGTCGTTCTTCAAGGCCGAGGAGTCGATTGCTGTGCCTGCGCCTGAGGCCAAGGCTATTCTGGACCAGGATGTTGCTGCCCGGAGGAAAGATCTGGCCAGGGATATCGCTGCCGTCATCCGGGTGATGGAGACGGCCATGGTTTTGACCGACACTTCGGTCTCCACCGCCTCGCTGGAGGATGCCCTTTTGCAGGTTCGGACGGAGAAGGAAAGACTATCTAAAGATCTGTCGGACTACAAAGAAGAGCATCAGCTGTAGGAAGGGCTGAGCCAGAAGCTGGAGGAGGTGGAAAAGGAGAGGGACCAGTTGAAGGCTGCTAAGGCGAGCTTGGAAGAGCAGGTGGTCGACCATCAGAAGCTGACCGAGGACAACGCTGGCCTACGGGCTCAGGTTGAGTCTCTCGAGGGAAAGGTCCGTCCTCTGGCAGATGAGACCGAGGAGGAACGCGCCCTTGGTTCGCGCGGTGAGCTGCTAGGGCATATTCGGACTCTCAACCAAGATCTCGTGGCCTGCTTCAAAGAGGGTTTCGACAATGCTGTCGAGCAGCTCGGGCTTCTGAACCCTGAGTTGGTGACAGTAGGGTCGTCCTATAACTGCTGCGTCCGGGATGGTGAGATTATCTGCCCGTTTGAAGCGGAGGAGGAGCTGGGGGGAGAAGAAGAAGAAGAGGATGAAGAGGTGCTCCGAGCGGAGTCTTAGTTTATTTGTTTTTCTTTGATTTTAGTTATCATGGCCTGCGTGCCTTATGTATTTGGCCTTCGGGCGTTGTAATATGGCCTTCGGGCGTACTTGGCTTCGGCCGCTCTTATCGTTTTTGATGTATGAATATTTACGTTATCATTCATTGTGCTCGTTTGTGTTTGATACTTGTTTGTATGAGTTCGTACTCTGCTCGACTTTGTTAATCTCCTCAGTTTAGGGAACCGACGAAGTGTCGGGCTTTGTGCCCGTGGGTATCGAGGCCCGGGTCCGTTGTTCGAACCCTGGTCCCGAGGCTTGGGCCCTCCCATCGCGAGCTGGGTGCCCTGCCAGTCCTGGTACTTCGACGTTGAGTCTTGGTCAAGATCCCAACCGTCGGGGAGGGTTGTGTTTGTTATGTGACCCCGGATCGTTCCCGGGTCTCGTGGTTCCTCCCTGGGGTTTTGGGGACGAAGAGCGTGGTCGTACCTGCCACGTCTCCCCGTGGTGTATTTAGCTGTAATATTGTCTAAGTTTTTCTGCGTTCCATGGTCGAGCGAGTTGTTCTCCTTGTAGGTTTTCTAGGTAATGGGCCCCGTTGCCCGTTTTGTCGCGGACGCGGTAAGGGCCTTCCCAGTTGGCCGCCAGTTTGCCCTCTCTCGGGTTTTTCTGGTTTCTTCTGAGGACCAGGGTGCCGACCTGGAACTCTCTTTTTATGACTTTCGCGTCATGGCGTAGTGCTATTTTTTGTTTGAGGGTTGTTTCCCTGAGAGCTGCTTCGGAACGTATCTCCTCGACTAGGTCGAGCTCGGCTCTAAGGGTTTCATCGTTCATTTCCTCGTCTAGGGGCTCCTCCGTCCTCCTCGTTGGCGCCCGTATCTCCACCGGGATGACTGCCTCGGTGCCGTAAGTTAGTCGGAACGGGGTTTCCCCGGTGGTAGAATGTGGTGTCGTGCGGTAGGCCCATAGCACGCTATGTAGCTCCTCGACCCATGCCCTCTTTGCCTCACCGAGTCTGCGTTTGAGGCCACGTAAGATTACCCTATTGGCCGCCTCTGCTTGCCCGTTCGTCTGCGGATGCTCGACAGACGTGAAATGCTGTGTGGTGCCCAGGCTGGCGATGAAGTCCTGGAATCCTCCGTCCGTGAATTGTGTCCCGTTGTCTGTGACAAGTGCCTGGGGTATACCGAACCGAGCGAGGATGTTGCGTTTGAAGAACCGGAGAATGTTCTGCGCGGTTATTTTAGCCAGTGCCTCCGCCTCGATCCATTTGGTGAAGTAATCCACCCCGACGATGAGGTATTTATTCTGGTATGATCCGGTGACGAAGGGTCCGAGGATGTCCATGCCCCACCACGCGAAGGGCCATGGGGAAGACAGTGATTTGAGGTCGTTCGGGGGTGCGAGGTGCATGTCGGCATGTCGTTGGCATTTGTCACATCTTTTGACGTGCTCTTTCGAATCGTTTTGCATGGTCGGCCAGTAGTAGCCTGCTCGAAGGGCTTTTCGTGCGAGCGATCGTCCGCCGAGGTGTTGAGCGTTAATTCCCCGGTGTATCTCTCCAAGTATGTCGGGGACTTTCTCTTCCTCGACGCATTTGAGTAGTGGGATGGAGAATCCTCTCCGGTAGAGTTTGCCTTCGAGGAGTACGTACGAGCATGCGCGTCGTTTGACAGTGGTCGCCTCTTTCGGGTCAGCCGGGAGTTCGTCTCGTGTGAGGTAATTGTAGATGGGTGTCATCCAACAGCGGGCATCTCCAATAGCGTTGACCTCGAGTGGAGGCGGTAGTTTGTCGATGCTGGGCCGAGGGAGAATTTCTTGGATTACTGATTTATTCCCACCCTTTCTCCTCGTGCTGGCTAGTTTCGAGAGAACGTCTGCCCGTGTATTGTGCTCGCGGGGTATGTGTTGAACTTCCCATTTTTCAAATCTATCAAGTTTTTCTTTGACGAGGGACAAGTACTCGAGGAGGTTGTCGTTCTTGGCTCGGTATTCTCCTCGCACTTGTGAGGCCACGAGCTGGGAGTCGGTGGATATTTTTACCTCTTTTGCTCCCAGGTCCTCGGCTAACCTCAGGCCTGCGAGGAAGGCTTCGTATTCGGCTTGGTTGTTTGATGTTGGGAACGCTAGCGCTAATGATACCTCTATCAGGATCCCTTCTTCATTTTCGAGGATGATCCCGGCCCCGCTGCCTGATGTGTTAGAGGCGCCATCGACGAAGATCGTCCATTTGTGGGCGCTTTCTGCTGGAGTCGGGCAGTGGGTCATCTCCGCGACGAAGTCGGCCAGTGCCTGAGCTTTCAAGGCTTTCCTACTTTCGTATTGTATGTCGAATTCGGAGAGTTCTAGTGACCACTTGAGCATCCTCCCGGCCATATCCGGGCGCCCGAGCAGCTGTTTGATTGGCTGGTCGGTCCTCACCTTTATCGTGTGTGCGAGGAAGTAATATCGTAGTCTCCTCGCTGTGTTGATGAGGGCCAGGGCGACCTTTTCGATTTGCTGATATCGGAGCTCGGGACCTTGGAGTGCTTTACTCGTAAAATAGATGGGCTTTTGTCCTTCGTCGGTTTCTCTTATTAGAACGGCGCTGACGGCCTCGGTTGCCACGGATAGGTATAAGTATAGGGTTTCCTTTTCTGATGGCCGTGATAAGACCGGGGGTTGGGACGGAACCTTCTTTAGATGGAGTAGCGCTTGCTCGCATTCATCGGTCCAGTCGAAGGTAGCCTCTTTGCGAAGGAGTCTGAAGAATGGCAATGCGTGCTGGGCGGACTTGGCGATGAAACGGGAGAGTGAGGCGAGCACTCCATTGAGTGACTGGATCGATTTTTTGGTTTTCGGGGTCGGAAACTCCGAGAATGCCCGGCATTTGTCGGGGTTGGCCTCGATCCCTCTTTCGGTGAGATAGAAACCGAGGAACTTGCCTGCCCGGACTCCGAACGTGCATTTTTCGGGGTTGAACCTCATTTTACACTGTCTCGCCTGCTCGAATACCTTCGCAAGGTGTCGAGCATGGGTTATCTCCTCGTGTGATTTGACGATCATGTCGTCCATGTACACTTCGAGCATGTCCCCTATTTCGTCCTTGAAGACTTTGTTCATCATGCGTTGGTATGTAGCGCCAGCGTTCTTGAGCCCGAACGGCATCACGTTGTAATAGTAATTGCCCGTTGGGGTCATGAACGCTGTGTGTTTCTTGTCTGCGGGCGACATAGGGATCTGGTTGTATCCACTATATGCGTCCATGAAGGACAAGAGTTTAAAACCTGCAGAGTTGTCAACGAGCAAGTCTATATTAGGGAGGGGGAAAGCATCTTTCGGGCAAGCCCTATTAAGATCAGTATAATCAACACACATACGCCATTTTCCATTATTTTTCTTAACGAGGACTACGTTAGAGAGCCAGGTTGTGTACTGGGCTTCAGAAATAAAATTTGCCTCTAAGAGGTCTTTTACAGCTCGCTCGGCAGCCTCTGCCTTTTCGGGCGATTGCTTGCGTCTACGCTGTGCTATGGGCTTGGCTGCCCGGTCTAAAGCTAGCTTATGACACGCGATCTCGGGGTCCAGCCCGGGCATTTCTGCGGCATTCCACGCGAAGAGGTCGGAGTTCTCTTTGAGGCATGCTACTAGCTCTTCTCTTGTTTCCTCGGGTAGTCCCTTACCTATCTTCACCGTCCTTTCCGGATCGTCCCCAAGAGGAATGAGTTCGAACTCCCCGTCGGGGATTGGTCGGACCGGGTGTTCGAGAGAGCGTTCCTTGGGGAACCTCCCCTCTTCGGTCTCGTCCAGCCCGATGCGACAGTCGAGGTCGATGGCGTGGACTCCTCGGGCAGGATCCTCGGTCTTGAGTTTTTTGTTGTCGCAGTTGCTCTTCGTGCTGACTACGGCCTGTCCTTTTACTGCGGCGTCGTAGCATCGTCGGGCTGCTTCGATGTCACCATGGATGGTGACCACACGTCCCAATTTGGTGTAGTATTTCATCTTCAGGTGGACGGTGGATGGGACCGCGGTGAGTTCGGCCAGTGTCGGGCGTCCAAAGATGCAATTGTAGAGAGACGGACAGTCTACGACCAGGAATTGGATTTTGACTTCCCTGGCCGTTTCTTGTTCGCCGAAGGTGACGAGGAGCTCAACATATCCCCACGGTCTGGTTGTTGCTCCGTTGAATCCTTGGAGATCTGATCCGACGTAGGGGGCTAAGTTGGTCTTGTCTAGCTTCAGAGTCTTGAAGAGGTGGACGTACATGATATCCACTGAGCTGCCTTGGTCGACCAGGATGCGTCGTACGTCGAATTGGGCCATCTTTGCCCTTATCAATAGTGGGATGCCCGAGTTCGGGGATCCGCCCGGGAGTTCCTCCAGGAAGAAGGATATTGGGTTGGATTTTCCCCGGTATTTTGTCAATGTCGCTTTCTGCTCGGGGGCAGTCAGTAGGAGTTCGTCGAACTTACGTTTGACGGAGAGGGCCGCGGATTCCCCGTTAGTTCCTCCTCCTGATATCACCAGTGTGGTAGGGAAGTTTTCCCAGGGGCTGAGTGCAGTGATCTTGCCCTCGGGCAATGGTTCGGGGAGGAAGAAATCTTCCGGTCGTGACACGCAGAGGGCCACTTGATAGGGAGAGTTGTCAGGGGGTGTGTCTTCCCGGGGTCTCTTCTTCTCTGGCTCGTCGTGTCTGGGAGCTTCGTTCTTCCTCGTATACTGCTTCAGGTGCCCCTCTTGGATTAAAATTTCTATCGCATCCTTCAGGTGGACGCAGTCTTCGGTCACGTGCCCGTGACTTCTGTGGAACCGGCAGTACTTTGATTTGTCGGTGTGGGGCTTTGGTGCAGACGGTTTTGGGAACCTGACCCTGCCCTGCTTAAATTCAGAGTTGATACATTCTGCGAGGATGCGCTCTCGAGGAGCTGTCAGTAAGGTGTACTCGCTATATCTGCCCGCGGGGCCTCTTCCTTCCCGGAGCTCGCGAGGTCTTTCTTCTCTTCGTTTGTCTCCGTTGCGACGGGAAATGCTCGTGTCCTCGCGTTTTGAGTGCTCGGTCTCCCCAGCGTTACGTCCGCTGCGGGCATTGTGTGCCACCTGCTTTTCCTCGTATCTGATGTAGGCCTGGGCTTTATGCAGGAGCTCGTTTAAGGTGCGGGGAGGCTCGATCCCTACGGCTCTGCTAAGTTCACTGCCGGGCAAGAGACCTCTCTCGAGGAGATACTTCTTCATGTGCTCGGTGGTATCTACCTCGACAGTCTTCCTGGTTGAATCGCTCGATGTATGAGCGCAGTGTTTCATTCTTCTTCTGCACTATGGCTTCAAGGGTCGCCTCAGTCTTGGGGTGACGACGGGAAGCTGTAAAGTGCCTGGTGAACATGGACCTCATGACTCTCCATGACGTAATGGACTCAGGGGCCAAGCTTTTGTACCAAGCCATGGCCCCTTTCCTGAGGGTCGTTGAGAACAGTCGGCATTTGAGGTGCCCGGTTATATCATTGCGGTAGTCGAGCATCGCGTTGACGTTGTCGACGTGATCGTCGGGATCTGTAGTCCCGTCGTACACAGCTAGATTTGGTGGTTTCTCCATGCCTTTGGGGAGCGGGGCTTCCATTATTGCCCGAGATAGGGGGCAATGCAAATATTCCTCGTCGCTCCTTAAGGGAGACAGTTCGTTGTTGTCGGGGCTGTGTCCGCGCCTTGGTGATGTTCCCGCTCGACCACCGTCACGACGGGCGCGTGCCCTGCTGACGTGGGGTTCTGGAGAGCGACGTCCTCGCTTCTTCGTTGGCTCCGAACGTTGTTGTATCCTACTCACCGGCTGGGGCCGGGCCTCTTGTCGTTCGGCTTCGAGGGCCATGATTCGTTCGTGCTGCTGGTGGAGCATAGAACCGGCCTGATTGAGGGCATTCACCATGGCAATCATTACGGCGTCTCCTTCAACGGGAACGAGAATGGGATGAAATGTCTCTGCCCCTAAATTGTGGGCGTGAGAGGCATCCCCGTTGTTTTGGGGCTCTGGAGACGGGGTGGATGGATGACCGTCCCGAGCGTCCGTTTCATGGGATGGCGGGCCGTCGTCCATATTGTAGTTGACGAGGGGACGGCTGTGATCGCTATGTTGTTCTCCGGCCATGTTGGAAGGACAGAAATAAATGAGCTTTTGATCCTCGTTTGATGAAGATGGGGATAGCTATTTCCCACAGACGGCGCCACTGATCTTACCTGATCAGGAGGGCCTTCCAAGGTCTTGGTGAATGGGCCAGAGAATGAAATGAGAGGGGGGTGTACCTGCAAGGTGCTCCAATGCTTAAGTCAGAAAAGGTACAGAATGAGGTTATCAGAGTGTGAGTTAGAATACCTGCCCCTTTGCCATGAAAGGGGTATTTATATTGAGCCCCCAGCGCTGGGCCAAGGCTCCTAATGGGCTGGATTAGCTAGGCCCAAGGAGGAGCTGCCAGGGGACGCGTAAGAAGCGTTAAGACCTAGACCAAGGTCTGCCCCCTGGTCCAACTGCCCCTATCCCTAAGGAGACAATATAGGGGAGTTGGGTGACGTGGTGAGTGAGATGCCGTTATGGCTCTGCCCGACACAACTTAGGTGTCCGCGGCGTGGGTTGACGATGAGTGGATGGAGATCGTATGGGGAGGACCCGCTCGTTGTCCGACACGTATTTAAGGGGCCGGGGAGACGTTCTTCGGGCGGACGGTCGTTCACCTGACGTGTCCTCGTGGTCGTTTGGACATGGTCGTTTGGACGTGGGCTTGGCGAGCATTGGGCCGTGCCGTGCCTAGTGTCATGGCCCAGTCCAGAACAAATACCATGAAAGAGGGGAGACTTACAATCTCATTTACTAGAATGTTATGCCTTTTGTGTCAAAAATTTAGCGTTATGTTAAGCAATCGTAATTGGACTTATGTAGAAGTCACAACTATTTGAGGCCGGAAAATAGAATTTTGGTGTTAATGCATGTTAGAGACATAGTATGATGGACTATGCTCATAAAACATACCACACACAAAAAGAATATGCAAAATGGTGGACCTAATCTCATTCATACTCATGTTGATTTTACAATCAACTAGCCTTAGGATATTGAGATGTCATAGGTCCAATGACATGAATGAATCAAGAAGGGGAATGAGATGAAGAGGGATGGGGGAATGGAATCAACACAAATTGGTCAAAGAAGGACTTTTACCAAATTACGATCATTCATTCATTTTGGGAGATGAAATGTACATCTCATCAATCCCCTAAATCCAATGATCTTAACTTAACAAAGTCAAATCAACCTTGACCAAGACCCAACAACACAAGTCAAACTCAACAAGTCAATAATAGAAGCTCAACATAATTTATTTTTCATTTAATCAATTAAAATCAACTAAAATATGCATTAAATTAAATTATGGTTGGTCAATTTCCTAAAACCTCATCAAAACACCAAAGAAATGACCATGAGATTTATCATAGGTCAAACAAGGTCATAGGACTTTGGAGAAAAAATTTCATCATTTTTAGAAGTTTAAAACTATTTTTAAACAATTAAAAATATTCACAAAAACAATTAAATCATAAAAAATATTAATAATGATCCAAAAAATAATTTTAATTCAGAAATGAAAGAGGAATTTGTTTAAATATTTTTGGTGAAACTCTCATGTTTTTTGGATAAATATTAAAATTAATATGAATTAATGAAAATAACACAAATCAAATGAAAATCAAATAATCAGAAAAAATGTGGACCACTTGATCTCCCTCATTAATTGAGGTGGCAGATCAAGTGGCCACAAGCGCGCATTCCATGGTGGACTTGAGTCAGCGCGCCACAAACTAGGTAATCAAAACCAACGCTTGTGATTAAAACATTTTATACAGATCATGTGGCTCTGGACCTTTCCAACTCACCGCCAGAGCAAATCTCCGGTCTCCTTCTCAGGCGAGCCTCGTCGGACTGGTCCAATCATAACCATCACTAAAATAAAAAAGGACATGATTTTAAAGTAAAAATGGCATTGGGCACGAATCTGGCCTCAATTTATTCTAACCTCAAGTATATTGAAAGATACGAGGAGTTGAAATTTGAGGTGCATGATCTGAGTTGCTTCGATTTGACCTCAAAGCAACTCAATCTTGTTACCTACATTGGTAGGACTTCAGACAACCAAGGATCCAAGAGAATTATGGAGAATTGAGTGAGAATCGAAGAGATGAATTTTTCTAGAAAATACCTTCAATGCAGGTCTGGATTCACTTGTTCTTGCTTTGGCTCGTGCTTGATCTTGTTCAGGAAGCTTGCAGAAGTAGATTAGGATGCACAAAAGGCCTTGGATCCCTGGAGTTTTGAATCTCAAAATAGTGAGACTCAAACTCAATTTCACAAGGAAACTCTCAGGATTATCCTCTCAAATGGAAGAGTTTGGGGTTTAGGATCAAAGCTGGCACGAAGGAATCCTCAATTCTGAGCATATGGACCTCTATTTATAGTTGAATCAAATGATATTTTCACCTTATAATTGAGTTTCCAAAATTGGAAATGAGTGATGCATGGGCGTGTATAGGTCCATGAGATCATCCCTTTAGGTCCATAATTGAGTGTGATCAAGCCTGGAGTCAACTTGTAATGCAAGGCAAATGTGTATGGAAGTTTGAAGTTTGATCTTTGCCAAATGATGATGCAATGTTCAAGCCATGCGCAGCCCATTTAAATCTTGTCCAAAATGGATGAAATTGGACTTTTTGGAAAGGTTAGATCAAGAGGAACAACTTTCATGTTGAACACTTTTCCATTTGAAGCTTGTATCATGACGAATTTTGAGGTGGAAGTTTGGGAATTATATCATATCAAAAATATTTGGAAGTGTCAAGCCATATGTTCACTTATTCCACCTTGGCTAACTTTTTGTGTGAGCTTCAAATGAGAAAAGTTCCTTCACTAAAGTTGTAGCTATTTCAAATTCCTTAAAAATGGTCACAAATTTGACCTCATTTGGATTTGATATGGATGAGTTATGTATTTTGAAGTTGAGGAAAATCACTTGTTCAATGGTATTGGTCCAAAATGACCTATAATGTATCCTCATATCACATGCTCATAAAAGTTGAACTAGCTCTTCTTCCAAACATAAACGTTGAGGTAGACACCTTTAATTTGATTGTGCAACTTGGAAATATTTCATCTCATAAAAATTGAGTAAGTTATGGCCTTGGGAAGGTGACCTCCAATTTAGGGTTTAGACAAAATGACCTATAATCTTTCACCACAAAAAATAACTTTCTAAGAAAAACAAGCTCTAGACCTCAACATGAAAGATGTTTGGAATGTAATTTAGAGTATCTTTACTCTTGGAATAATTTTCATATGATAAAAATGGTAGGAGATAGGGTCTAGGGATCCCCAGTTTTGATCAGATGAATTCCTCTGGTCAACTACCATCAACCAACTTGCTAACTTGTAATTATCTTGACTTTTGGGACTCATGGAGGATCATATATGCATAAGATGATGAATTTTGAAGTATCCCTTGAAATCCTTGATCAATTGTTGAAGAAGCTTGGTGAAGAAGTTACACAAGACACCTAGATGGACTAGGGTTTCCAAGGCAAACCAACTCCAAACTCTTGATGATTTCTTGATCAAAATAACATGTGAAGCTCATAGGGATCCATATATGATGTCTAAAGTCATTAAAGACCAATCTTGGTTGAGCTCTTAGCAATTAGGGTCTTAAACCCTAGATATGAACTTGATAGATCAAAGGGGAGCATGTGCCCTATCTACAAAAGAGTTAGATAAATGCAAAGACATATTTTTGGTATTTTGGTTAGTAAAATGATAAAAATGCCAAGTATGATACAATCAAATGGTGCTTGGTGATCTCTCCCAATGCAAACCCAATGAATGAGGGGTAAGGAGGATGCCAAGGTGTGATCCCAATGCCAATGCATATGATGAGATAGCATGAGGGATCTTAGGGTCAAAATTAGGGTCTTACACGTCGAATCTCGAACTCAAAGACAATCTGGTCAACAATCTTCTTCCAAGCATCGGAAGGCTAAGGCATACTAGAGGAAGATAAATCCTTTGGTTCTCTCTGTCTCTTCATTGTATGATCCTCAAGAATCTCAATAAGTGCATCTTTGTCTTTCGACTCAAGCTGCAATTCCTCATGCTTTCGGCTCAAAGCATGGAACCGTTCTTCCCACAAGTCTCTCTCTTGCTTCATCTTGGCAAGTGTGTCTTCCGACTCCTCTACATCTTGGTTATGGAGAGTCGATGACTCAACTACAACCACAAACATAGGTGTCTCACAAGCATATGGCATCTTGAGCTCCAAAGCTCTCTTCTTCACCTAAATAATGTAAGCTTCCAAAGCTACACAATTGCATAGACCAAGCTCGGATCTTCCTTTCCTATGCACATTATGCCAAGCGCTCACCATTATTCTCTTCAAAAGTTTGGGATATTTACCCTCTTGATAAAATAAACCCTCTAACTAAACATTATTAGGCTTATCTCTCATGGGGAACCCAAGTTGACGACGGGCCAATGAGGGGTTATAGTTGATTCCTGCTTGTGTACCAATGAGAGGCACGTTAGAGAACTCACCACAACTGTCAATGATGTTCAAGCTACCCAATTCAGAATCATACCAAACAATATCATCATTAGTGAGAAATATAAGTCTCTAGGACCACCGTATACATTGTCGGTTCTCCACGAAAGCAGGCGTCTGAGGCAAGTGCGAAATAAACCACTTGTACAGAAGAGGAACACAACACACAATAGTTCCACCACCTTTAGAATTCCTCAAATGCAAATAGAAATACATGTCACCCAACAGAGTCGAAATAGGATTCCCAATCAAGAAAATTCTAATGGTGTTAACATCAACAAAACCGTCAATGTTAGGGAACAAAGCCAAACCATAGTTGAGCAATACCAAGATAGCTTCAAAATCATCCATGCTACCGACTTGAGAAAAAATTGTAGCCCTACCAATGAGAAACTTAGAAGTCAACCCAAGAATTCCTCCTTTCTTCACCAGATGAGAATCAATCTCAGATTTCTTCAGATGAAGAGCTTCAGCTATGACATGAGATCTCAGGATCTCCTCCAATCCACTGAAAGGTACCTTGTCAGATATGGGTATACCTAAGAGATGGGCATACTCCTCCAACATGGGCACAAGTTGATAGTTGGGAAAAGTGAAGCACCGATAAAGAGGGTCATAGAACTGAACCAAAACACTTATAAGTCCTTCAACCACATCAGTAAATAACACAGACAAGAGCTTCCCATGACGTAGCTTGAAGTCCAAGGGATCTAGTACAAAGGATGACAACTTTCTTAGCTCTTTCAAATTAGGACATTTGAAACTGTACTTCTTAGTGTTCCTTCGTCCAACATCCATGGTCTGAAAATATTTTCAAACAAGACCTTAGTTAATTGAAATTTATTTTCTGTGATGAATGTCATGATACGCATGTATGCATGAATACAAAAATCACACACAAGGGATCTCACACAAGGCAAACACAAACAAAGGTCGAGGGATGGATCAAGTCATCATCAAGATCAATCATACATTTTGGTGGATTATGACCTTCACCTTATAAACACCCAAGTTCCATTGATATTGACAAGACTTGATCGGATCAACCAAGAATCAAAGGGTTTGCTGTGAGTCACGAGCATGGAATCGGGTTAAGAACCATCCCAAAGGAGTGTACTAAGGTTAAAAACATGTAGGTCATGTTCTAAAAAGTTCCCAGAGTTGTGATCCCATCTATCAGATACTATAGGTTAGGATGACTGACTCATCAACCCATAGTATTCTCAAGAGAAACTCGTCTGAGTGTAGTATCGTGTAACAACTATTATCAAGTCTACACTTGAACAGTCTCTGCACTACGTCCTAAGTATGCCAAGTTGGGTTAAATGTTCTACGGTCCTCAGCTTCTCAGACCCCAGATTTAGAGAAAGTAATGTCTATCCACGACTTACTCGTGTTACATCAGTAATTCCAAAGAGGTCTCCACTGAGTGGGGGATCTCATGTCAACTCTTTTAGGACAATTCCTTCAAAGTCAATATGACTATACCACCCTCCTATCTTAGATTTCACTCAAGTTCGGGTTAGAATGTATCTCACCACATAGAGATCACCAAGCACAACAAACATAGTATCACACAATAATATATACAGACAATATATCCAAAGGAAACATCCATTATCGACAAGAAGTACCTTCTAAAACTATCTTCTAAGTTCTTCTTAAGTGGAGGGTGTAGTGGCAAATTTGTGACCATCAAGTTATGGATAAACTTGATGTCAGTAAAACCAGAGTCGCCACCGCGCTTTTATTGTTTCCAAAGGAAAAGGAAAAAGGTAAGAACAAAACCCAAAGATAAGAAGTTTTCAAATCAAAACTAATAAATTGTCAGAGATTACAGGTCAGGGGGTTGGTTACACAGAGGGAAGGTGTTAGCAACCAAAGTATCCTAGGTACTTCTAGGGATCCCTTTTTTGTGTGGTAGTGATTTGGTCTAAATGATGTTTGATAAAAAAAAGAATAAGGGGATGAGAAACGAACTCATTAATTACATTTTTTTGTTTAACAAGACCTTCGGTCTTATGCCTACGTACCAACATAAAAATGAGGGATCAAAACCTTGTAATTCATGGTAAAAATTTCAAAGAAGTTGGTGAATTGATTTTAATCAAAAGTTTAATAAAAAGGCAAAAAGGACAAAGTTTTGAATGGGGTTGTTAGTTCTTTCTGTCTTTTTGATATTAAAGTCAATATGATTAAGTTCACTTACAAATTTGATCAAGAAAAGATTTTAAAATTCATTGGCATAAGGCCAAAGTTTCTAATCATTAAACATGTCTAAGTTAGAAATCACAAGCAAAGAAAGTTTTTGAAAAGAGGGAGAGATTTTGAAATTAAAGAAATTGGAGGAGATGAAGGGACTATCCTAGACAAAAAATTAAAAGTTAAGGGTTGAAAATATCTGATTAATGGGACTATCCTACAGACAGGAATGTCATATAGAAACCCATTTACTTTGGAATTTAACGGGCAACAAGCATAAGCAATATCCAAGCAATTATATGAAGGCCAAGGCATCAAATAAAGATAGACATAATATCCAAGCAAGCATTCCAATAGCTAGCTATCTTCAATGTCTTCTAATGCATCAGATGAAATATTCCTTGATCAACTCAGAACAATCATCAGATATAGACAATAATAACAATATAGCAATTAAGCACAGAGTCAAAGTAACGGATAAATCAAGGGCACTCAAGGTCTTGCATCAGATGAAAAGTACAGTCAAGGATAACTCAGTCTCAGATATTGGCTTTGACCAAGTCCTCAAAGCATATGGAAGTTGTCTATCCAAAGTCCAAAAGTTCAGATCAAGTCCAACAGTCAACCAAGATGTTTTTTTAGGGTTTTTGTTGTTATTGTGTGTTTTAAGATCCTAAGACCACAGACAAAATCAAGACAAGCAAACAACGTATACAATCACAAGATATAGCTGAAGTGAACAAAGTGAAAAGGACTGAAACATAAACAAGTTGCATGAAATATAAATGGAAGATGAATGATAAATGTACTATAATTTAAATTGCATTGAGTAAATGACTAGAAGGTAAAGCAAAATTAATAAAGAGTTAGTCAAGTGTTAGTGAAGAGTTTTAATTTTTAAGTCATTCTTTGGAGAACAATCAATTATTCATCCACAAGTATGAATCCTTGAACCAAGACATCATCCATGAGAAGGGCTCCAACTTGAATAAATCAACAAGTATGCTACTAGCTCTCATGAAAGGAAAAAAGGTCAAGTCTTCATACAATGCCATGAAGAATGGGAGACTTACAATCTCACTTACTAGAACGTTATGCCTTCTTGACCTAATTTAGCTCTATGTTAAGCAATTGTAATTGGACTTATGTAGAAGTCATAACTATCTGAGGTCGGACAATAAAAATATAGGTGTTAATGCATGTTAGAGATTTGGTACAAAGAACCAAACTCCTAATACATACCACACACTAAAAGAAATAGGGGGGATTTATCTCAGTCTGGCTCATGTTGATTCATCTGACACAAGGTCATTGATGAATCAATTAGCATTAGACATGAAGAGATTTCATTGGTCAATGATGGATTGGGGAAGAATAGGGATGAAGATGAAGAGGGAAGGGGAAATAGAAACCCAAATTGATCACATGAGGAAATCTATTTGATCAATACTATCCATTCATTTTGGGGGGATGAAATACATTTCATCAATCCCCTAAATCCAATAGTATTGGTCATACAAAAGTCAAATCAACCATGACCAAGGCCAAACAAAAAGTCAAACATCACAAGACCATAAAAATGGCTCAGCGCAATTTTCCTACAATTATTCAATTAAAAATGAGTTAAAATGCATTTTAAAATGGACAAAACCTCAAATCCCTGCAAAACACCAAATAAATGTCCAAGGGATTTATCCTAGGTCAAACAAGGTCAAAGGACCTTAGATAAAAAAATTCAAGATTTTTAGAAAGTCAGAAGTATTTTAAAATATTTAAAACAAGTCAAAAACCATTTAATTCATGGAAAATATCAAAATTAATCAAAAAATGATTTTAATTCAAAATATGGAAGAGGAAAATATCTAAAGATTTTTGGTGAAAGTCCCATATTTTTGGATTAAAAATGAAATTATTATGAATTGAACAAATTAGAAGCAATTAAAAGAAAATCAGAAAATAAAATAAAATACAAAAAAACAAGGGCCATTAGATCTCCCTTATTAATTGATGTGGCAGATCTGATGGCCAACGTGCGCTTCCCACCATACTCCTCAGTCAACGCGTCACAGGGATGTTAATTAAAAGGAAAGGTTGACATTAAAACATGAACTCATGATCAAATGGTCTGGGCAATGCCAGCACACCACCGGAGCCCTAGCTCCGGTCATCTTCTCCGGTGGACCTCACTGGACTGGTCCACCCTCAACCAATCAGAAAATGAAAAGCAAGGACACTATTTTAAAGAGAAAAAGCTTAGGAACTCAAATTTGGCCTCAAATTTGTCCAATTCTAAATATATTGAGAGATACGAGGAATTGAATTTTGAGGTACATGATCTGAGTTGCTTCGGTTTGGCCTCAAAGCAACTCAATCTTTTGCCTACATTGGTAGGTCTTCAGACAACCAATAAACAAGAAGAATGATGGAGAATTGAGAGAGAATCGAAGGCTTGAAGTTTCTAAAAATTCACCTCCGGGTAACCGTGATTTGGCTTGATCTCGATCTGAATCTACTTGGTTCTTCCTCCTCTTGCTTGCAATGATCAATTGATGTGAAAATGGAAATGAATCCTTGGAGTTTGAATCTCAAAACAGGAAGGTGAAATTCAAACTCGATTTCAAAGAAATCTTCATGAAATTATATGGAGTAGAATTATGAGATGGCTTGGCAAGGCTTAGTCAATATGTCTCCCTTATTCTGAAGCAATGCACTTCTATTTATAAGCTCATGAATTGATTTCCACACCTTTTGAATTTTTGGCCAAATTTAGCAAGTTGTGAATGGGTGCATGGGCATTGAGTTAGGCCCAACCAATGATGAAATCCACTTCCAATTCGTGCACACTTGGTACTGAAGTCATCACATGGAAGCATGCAAAAGGAATAATCATTTGAATATGAAAGTTGCCAAAACAAACCCAACAAAGGAACCATGAGCAAGTCCCTCAATTCTTGTCCGAATGGAGTGATCTTGGATGATATGGAAATGTGACATCAAGGGGAATAACTTTGATGTTGAACACTTTCCCATTTGGATCTTGGATCATGATTAACTTTGAGGTGGAAGTTTGAGAAATCAAACATGGTTGAAAATTTTCTAAGTCCCAAGTCAAATGACCACTTCTTCCACCTTGAATAACGTTTGCTATGAGCTTCAAATGAAAATGATTTCTTCACCAAAGTTGTAGATATTTCATTCCTATTAAATTTGGTCACAAATGTGACACCATTTGGATTTGTCATGAGGGAGTTATGGATTTTAGAAGTTGAGGAAAAATGCTTGTTCAATGGTAATGACCCAAAATGGCCTATAATGTTTCCTCTTAGCACATGCCCCTGCAAGTAGTTTTTTCCATTTCTCAAAGAATACAATTTGTATAAGACATATTTAAATTGATCATTAAACTTGGATGCCAACATGACCTATAATCTTTCACCATAAAAAATGAATTTCCAAAATGAATTTCCTTGTAAGTTGACCTCTTAACTAGGGCTCATACAAAATGACCTATAATCTTTCACCATAAAAAATGAATTTCCAAGAAAAATTAGCTCTTGATGCCAACATGAAAGTTGTTTGGAATGTCATAAGGAGTAACGTTTATGTTGGAATCATTTTCATATGACAAAAATGGTAGGAGATAGGGTCTAGGGAACCCTAGTTTTGACTAGTTGACTCTCTCTAGTCAACTTCTTTGAACCAACTTGCAAACTTGAGTTTCTCTTGGTCTTTGGGACTCATGGAGGATCATATATTCTAGAGATGATGTATAATGAAGTTTCCCTTGATATCTTTTACCAAATGTTGAAGAAACTTGTTGAGGAAGTCGCACAAGATACCCAGATGAATTAGGGCTTCCAAGGCAAAAAAAGCTTCAAACTCTTGATGAATTCTTGATCAAATAGGAAAATTAAGAACATGGGGATCCATTTATGTTGTTTTGAACCAATGTGGACCATTTTTGAATTGATCTCTTTGCATTGAGGGACTCAAACCCTAGTTATGAGCTTGATAGGGCACATATGGATGTATACACTACCTACAAAAGGAACAAAGACATAAATTTGGTATTTTGGTTAGTAAAGAAAATAAAGTATGATACAATCAAATGTGCTTGGTGATCTCTCCCAATACAAACCCAAATGAATTAGTGGTGAGGAGGATGCCAAGGTGTGATCCCAAAGTTAATGCAAATGATAAGATAACATGAGGGATCTTAGGGTCAAAATTGGGGTCTTACAGAGGGGTACTGTAGAAGAGAAATTATTATTTGGTTTGGCTAAGATGTGTGAACAAGCAAGAAGAAAACCAAATCATGCTGGAATTCCATGAAGGCTCCTCCGAGACACATGCCAGCGGATACATTATGGAGAAGAAGATCTTAAGGGAGGGCTATTATTGGATGACTATGGAGGTTGACTGTCACTGCCACGTCCAAACATGCCATAATTGCCAGATATACATCGACAAGATCCATGTACCGCCAATGCCACTCAATGTCTTGATATCTCCTTTTCCTTTTCCATGTGGGGCATTGACATAATCGTATGCATAGAGCCAACTTCTTCGAATAGACATCGCTTCATCCTTGTAGCCATTGACTATTTCACGAAATTGATGAAAGTTGTCTTATACGCCAAAGTTACTAGACAAGTGGTAGCTCGGTTCATAAGGAAGGAGATCATATGTCGTTATGGGGTCCCTAACAAGATCATTACTGACAATGGATCTAACCTCAATAACAAGATGATGAAAGAGTTGTACCGAAGCTTCAAAATTGACCACCACAACTCACCGCCTTATAGGCCTAAGATGAATGGCATTATTGAAGCAGCTTACAAAAATACTAAGAAAATCATGCAAAATATGGTGGAGACTGTAGCGGTAAATTCATGATCATCAAGCTATTAACAAGCTAGAGATCAATTAACAAGAGTCGCCACCGCGCTTTTATTGTTTCCAAGGGAAAAGGGAAAAAGTACTAACAAAACCCAATTAGTAAGAAGTTTTCAAATAAAAACTAATAAAAGTCAGAGATCACAGATAAGAGGGTTGGTTACACAGAGGGAATGTGTTAGCACCCAAAGTGTCCTAGGTACTCCTAGGGAGCCCTTTTTGTGTGCATATGTATTTTGTACAAAGTGATGTTTTCAAACAAATAGAATGGGGGGATGAGAAAAGAATTCATTAATTATATTTTTGTGTTTGAAAAGACCTTCGGTCTTGTGCCTACGTACCAACATATAAATGAGGGATCAAAACCTCGTAGTTCGTGCTAGAAAAATCAAAATGAGTGTGTTGGTTTTAACAAAATTTATGTTTGAAGGGCACAAAGGCCTGAAAATGGTTTGAATGAGTTAGTTCTTTTTGGCTTATTGAAAGTTTAAATCAAGTACAGTTAAGTTCATTTACAAGTTTGATTTAAGAAAATAAGTTTGAAAATGCAATGGCATAAGGCCAAAGTTTCTATCTTTTTTGTAAAAATGGTCAAGGTTTAGAACAAAAATAGTTCACACAAAGAAGTTTTTGAAAATGGAGGGAGAGATTTTGAAATTAAAGAAATAGGGAGAAGATAAAGAGATTGTCCTATGCACAAAAATTTAAAAGTTTAAAGTTGAAAAGATCTGACCAAATGGGCAGCAATCCAATAGACAAGTATGTCAATAGAAACCCAGAATTCCCTTGGACTTTTATAGAATCAAGCAACACACAAATGCATAATTATATCAATCTTGAAGAGCAAAGGCATCAAATAAAGATGGCCTTATCGAAGCTTATCCACTTCATGATCTTCTTCAAAATAGCCTATGTAGCGGATGAATTCCACAAGTTACAGGTTCAACATAACAGCTTAACAATGATCAATGTTGCAGATGAACTGGAGAGATCTCTTTGAATGATGTATCAGATGAATTTCAAATTGCAAGCACTTGGTTCTTCAAAAAATTGGCATTGGTCAAGACCATTAGCAAAGGAATGTTGTCTAAATTCTAAGTCCAATTGGGCAAGATCAAACCAACAGTCCACTCAAAAGTCTTTTAGGGTTTTTGCTATTATTATGTACATTAATGGTCAAAGACCAAACAAGCAAACAAAGTATATACAAACAAAACAATATCACACAATATGGTCCAAATGGACAAAGTGAAAATTACATTAGCATAAACAATTAGGATGATATGTATAATGACAAATGATATAAAGTACTAAAAGTAAATTACATTAAAGTAAAGACTTGAAATTAAAAGTTAATGGTTAGTAAGTTAGTAGTTAGTTTTGTTTTGCTTTTTGCTTTCAAGACATTATTTGGAGAACACTCAACCCACTTTCCACAAGCATGGATCCTTGAACCAAAACATCTTCCAAAGGAAGGAAAGAAGGCCAAGTTTCCACACAATACCATGGAAGGGGGGAGACTTACAATCTCACTAACTAGAATGCTTATGCCTTTTATGTCACAAATTTAGCACTATGTTAAGCAATCGTAATTGGACTTATGTAGAAGTCACAACTATTTGAGGTCGGGCAATAGACTTTTGGTGTTAATGCATGTTGGAGACCTAGTATTATGAACTATGCTCATTAAACATACCACACACAAAAAATATGCAAAAGGTGTGGCCTAATCTCATCCATACTCATATTAATCTTTCAATCAACTAGCATTAGGACTTTGAGATGTCATTGGCCAAATGAAAATGAATGGATGAAGAAGGGGAATTAGATGAAAAAGGATGAATGAGATCACAAATTGGTCAAAGGAGGACTTTTACCAAATTAATATTATTCATTCATTTTGGTAGATGGAATGTACATTCCATCAATCCCCTAAATCCAATAATATTAACTTGACAAAGTAAAATCAACCTTGACCAAGGCCCAACAACAAATAAGAAACTCAATTAAGTCAATACAAATGGTCAACACAATTAAAATGGCATTTATTCAATTAAAATAATCAAATAATGCATTAAATTCAAATATGTTTTGTCCAAATCCTAAAATCTCATCAAAACACCAAATGGCCATGAGATTTATCATAGGTCAAACAAGGTCAAAGGACCTTGGAGAAAAAATTTCAGAATTTTTGGACATTTAAAAATATTTTTAAACAATTAAAAACAAATGCAAAATCAATTAATTCATGAAAAATATTAATAATGATCCAAAAAATAATTTTAATTCAGAATATGAAAGAGAAAAATATTTGAATTTTTTTGGTGAAAGTCCCATATGTTTTGGATCAATATTGAATTTAATATGAATTATTGAAGAAAATGGAATAAAACTAAAAATCAGAAAATCCAAAAATACGTGGACCATCAGATCTCCCTCATTAATGGAGGTGGCAGATCTGATGATCCAAATGCGCGCTCCATGTGTTCCTTAGTCAAACACGCTGTACACATGGTATTCACAAGGCACGCCTAAGATTAAAACGTGGAAGATGGATCCCATGGCTCAGACTCAAGACACATCATCACCGGAGCCAGAGCTCCGGTTGTCTTCTCCGGTGAGCTCCACCGGACTGGTCAACATGAACCATCACAAAAATTCAAAACAGGGACATGATTTTAAAGAAAAAACATCACTGAGCACGAATACTACCTCTAATTCTTCCAATTCCAAATATATTAAGAGATATGTGGAATTGAAAAATGAGGTTCATGATCTAAGTTGCTTCGATTTGGCCTCAAAGCAACTCAATCTTCTTGACTACACTGGTAGGACTTCAAACAACTCAAGAATCAATGGAAATGAGCAACAATTTAAGAGAATCGAAGAGTTTAAAATTTCTACAAATTACCTTCAATGGAGGTCTGAACTTGCTAGATCTTGATCTGAATTGTGCTTGGCTTCACTTCACTTGCTTGCAGGAGAGGAATGGAAAGGCTTAGAAGCAATGGATTCCTGGAGAACTGAATTCCAAAACAGTGGAGATTCAAGCTCAAATTTAAATGAATTTATCAGGGTTATCCTATGAGAGTGAGGGATTTTCAATGGGGATTCAAAGCTGGCGCGACGTGTGTGTGTTTTCTGAGCAAATGCAGTTGTATATATAGCCAAATCCATGTGATATTTGCACACTCTTCTCACTTTCCAATTTTGGCAAAATGATGATGGATGATGCATGGGCGCACATAGGCCCATGAAATGATAGCTAATAGTCCAAATTTGAAGTTCAGATGCTTTGAAGATGGATTGGATTGCAAGGGAAATGTGCATTGTTGTTTGAAGATTGATCCATGCCAAATGATATCAGCCTGTTTAAGCCATGCGCAGCCTATGTATTTCTCATCCAAAATGAATGAATTTGAGCTCTTTGGAAAGGTGAGATCAAGAGGAACAAGTTTTATGTTGAACACTTTTTCATTTGGATCTTGGAACTTGGAGAAATTTAAGATAGAAGTTTGGAAAAATTTGACATATCAAAAATTTTCTAAGTGTCAAGCCATATGTCTCAATATTCCATCTTGCTTAACTTTTTATGGGAGCTTCAAATGAGAAAAGTGTCTTCATAAAAGTTGTATCTCTCTCAAATACCTTCAAAATGGTCACCAATTTCATGTCATTTGGATTTGAAATGATAGAGTTATGCATTTTTGGAGTTTGGAAAAATCACTTGATCAATGGTATAGGTCAAAAGTGACCAATAATGTAGCCTCATATCACATGTTCAAAGAAGTTGAATTTGCTCCCACTCCAAACATCAAAGTTGAAGTAGACACCTTGAATTTGATTTTACAACTTGTAAATCTTTCATATCATAAAAATTGAGCCAGTTATGGCCTTGGGAAGTTGACTTTCAAATTAGGGTTTAGACAAAATGACCTATAATGTTTCAACATAGAAAATGATTTTCCAAGCAAAACTAGCTCTAAGTATCAATATGAAAGTTGTTTAAAAAGGTCATTTAGAGTAAGTTTGCTCTTGGAATCATTTTCATATGATGAAAATTGTAGGAGATAAGGTCTAGGGAGACCCAGTTTTGATTAGATGAATTCAATTGGCCAACCACCATCAACCAACTTGCTAACTCCTAATTCTCTTGACTTTCTTGGCTCATGGTAGATCATATATGCATAAGATGATGAATTTTGAAGTCTCCCTTGAGAAATTTGATCAATTGGTGAGATAGCTTGTTGGAGAAGTTACTTAAGATACCCAATCAAACTAGGATTTCCAAGGTAAATCACCCCCAAACTCTTGAAGCAAACTTGATCAATATAACATGTAGAGAACATTAGGACTCATATATGATGCTCATAACCATTCTTGAATCAGTTCTTGGTTGTGCCCTTTGTTCATGAGGGTCTCAAACCCTAGATGTGATCTTGATGAATCAATGAGATAATGCCCCTACCCACAAAAGAGTTAAGCAAATACAAAGACATATTTTGGTATTTTAGTTAGTGAAATAATAAAATACAAGTATGATATAATCACAAAGTGCTTGGTGATCTCTCACAAAACAAACCCAATGAAAAGGAGTAAGGAGGATGCCAAGGTATGATCCCAATGCTTATGCTTATGATGAAAATGCATGAGGGATCTTAGGGTCAAAATTGGGGTCTTACAGCTGCCCCTATTTAAGGACATTCTAACTGAGGAGGCGAAGGTTAAAATCTTCATGTCGACTCAGTAGAATGGGCTTAAATAACAAAATAGAGATATAAATTTTGGTCCCTAAGAGACCTCATGATGCATATGATATGAATGCAAAAGTTAATGCTCTGTGGGGAAATATTGCCACAAAGGAAAAAGAAATCAGAGAGACCGAAATTTTGTAGGAGCATAATGCATTCCGTAAGGAAAACTCACTGGGGAGACAGAGACTCTAGGGGATAAAAAGAGTTTATGCATAGGCCAGGCTACGACTTAAAACTACTGGGGGACTCGAGGAAATCCATATAAAATGGAGACTCAGCCAGGGAGATAACGACATCTGCAGGGGATATGAATAAGTCAGGATAAAACTGAAATACTCGACTCGTGCAAGGGAAAGCGATTTCACTACGGAAATGTGCACTCAACTTAACTGGGGAGAAAAACTTCAACACAAGAGGAGCATAAATCTATTATCTACTACCTGTTACTGGGTAAGGAGATAACGAAATCTGACAGGGCGAACATTCGTCATCGGTTAGGATGAACATATCAAGGATGACTCGCTGAGAAAAAGCCAGGAGGGAATATTCATTACCGGTTACTGGGTAAGAATAGCCTTGCTGGGGAAAATTGTAGAAAATAGGATTTACAACTACCAGTTATTGGGCAGAAGACCAAAGGGTGTGAGATTATCCGTCATCGGTTAGGATGAACATATCAAGGATAAACTCAACAGGGAAGAAAATCCGTCATCGGTTAAGATGAACATATCAAGGATAGACTTGCCTGGGGATGTCAAGGAGGATACCCGTCATCGGTTAGGATGAACATATCAAGGATATACCAGCTGAATAACAAAAGGGGGAATTACATCTATCGAAAACTGGATAGAAAACCGTCGAAGAGAAATTTTTTGTCATCGGTTAGGATGAACATATCAAGGACTCACTTTGCGAGGGGACAAAACAGGATTTACAACTACCAGTTACTGGGTAGAAGACCAATCAAAGAGAAAATTTGTCACCGGTTAAAGTGAACATATCAAGGATAGACTCTGAAAAGGGGAATAACAAGTAGGGATTACATCTATCAGTTACTGGATAGAATACCAACAAGGAGAAGAAAACCCGTCATCGATTAAGATGAACATATCAAGGATTAACTCTTTGAGGAACCAAAATAGGAATTACAACTACCTTTTTACTAGGTAGAATACCAAAGAAGAGAATATTCGTCACTGATTAAAGTGAACATATCAAGGATAGACTCCACGGGGGAAGAAAAGATATCTGTCACTGGTTAGGATGAACATATCAAGGATATACTTTTCGAGGAAAAGATCCACTGGGGATTTTGCTGAGGAGAAAAAAGGGTACTTTTGTCGGGTAATGGGCAAGAAGTAACAAACCATAAACTAAGAAGAATATTACCAGTTACTGGGTAATAGACTCTTAGGGGACCAAGTATCTATCTAGGTAAGAGCTAGAAAGAAAACGGCCAATCAAGACTTAACCCAATGAGGACGTAACTCAAGGGGAGTAATTTCATCCAGAAAATTAGCTGAAGAGGAAACTAAAGTAACAATCATCCACGAGGAAACAAACTCAGTAGGGAAAATAGAGAAAGGTTAAAATCTTTTCTGCTTAGGGGCTGACACTCTATAATTGAAAGAGGACAGACACCAAATTGGGTATGGGGATAAAGTACCTCCATAACAGAGAATGAAAGTCTCAAACAAGTCAAATATCAAGATGCAGGATATGCAAATCATGAATTTATATGAATGTATATGCGTATGTATATATGGTGATTATGCTTCCAAAACGATCACGAAGGATACAGAGGTGTCGCAAATAAATTGAACCACCGGTACAATCCTCGGTCAATCCACAAAATCATGGAGACAAACTGCTGGAGAACAGAGAGATCAACATCCCAAAGGCTCAACCCTGACTGGGGAAGGAGATCTGCTGAGGATAAAACATCCAATCTGTAGGGAATTTTAGGTCAACACCATAAAAATGGGAGACAACCCTGGTGGGGAAGAAATCAAAAGCTGCTCAGGAACCAGGAGAAGACTCTGACTGGGAGCAAAGATAGACGGCGATTGGTGAAAACACCAAAGCGATCTACTAGGGAAAGATCAAACATCTTCTGAAGACGATCTACCTGCTGCGGAAAAACGAACTCCACTAGGAAGGCCAGAACTTTGTTGGGGACAAGGACACGCTGCAACCAACTCAGCTGGGGACAAAGAAAGAAGCTCCAATGGGGATCAAACACTCCGCCGAGGAATCGAATCAACACAAACGTCTAGGGATACCCGAAGAGTTAACTGCTTGGGGATCCTTCGATGCTTCGCACTTGAGAACTTGCTTCTTACTGAAATGTTGTTGATATTCTTTTTACTTGCTTATATATTTTAAAAACTTGATTTTTGATTAAAAAATTTAATTTCAAAATGATCACAGTAAAATTTAAAACTATTGGCTGAAGTAAATAAGAGTAGAAACAATTGGATAAAAGCTCAACTTTATTTATTGGAATGGTAGTCTGTAAATGACAAGACTCCATAGATTTTACAAGGTTGAAAAATGGTAATTTACATGGAAAAGGGTACATTGAATACAAATGATCCTTAATCCTTCTACCAAATCTTGATATCCACTGTGTTTTTGACCGCTGTTGGAGATGAATCGATGTCAACCCTTGTGCTCAAACAAGTCTTCAAAATCACTAAAGATCAGCAGAATGCAGTTACTTGCTGTAATACCCCAAAATTTACGCTTCATTTTTTCTTGGAAGCATGGGATTGTGTCTTACATTTCATTAGCATCATACTAGGTCATACTCATTGCATACTGCATTAGTGACTTGGGAAATCAGGGTTTGATTGACCACTCCTTAACCAGAGGGAGCCCACACAAAGCAAGACTGAGAATTGGACTTCATTTTCTATGTATACAAGTCTCAAGGGGTTCCATATGTCTTATTATGGTCCCCAGTTCATCAGTGGAAGATTCAAAGCTCTCAGAGTGTGCATCCACACTTAATCAGAAATTAGGGTTTCATGGCTACCTACAACAGGCAATGTTCGGTGGGAAGAAAAGGGGGCTCATTCATGTCATGATTATAGAGTCATCTTGGCCTAAGAAGATCCACAATTATCTCAGAAATATCCATTGGCAGTCAGTGCAATCAGTTCTTGACCATTTTGCCCTAAAACTAGGGTTTGGTGTAAAATCGGTTTATTTCTTATTCCTTGGGTGAAAATCTTTTCCATGGACCTCCATATGTCCACAAGGGTCTACATACAAAAAATCATCTCTTTATTTGAGCCAGAGGTGCTTCAATTGATCAATGGAATCGGGAATCAAATAGTTTGGGAAAAGTCAACTGTGGGGCCAGAAAAGTCAACTTCTGACATTTTGAAGGTGGAATCTCAAAATTCATGCCTAAGGGAGCCTACATGTGAAATTTGATCAAGGTTGGATCATGGATTCATCATTTAATCAGGAGTTTGAAAAGTTACTAAATTTGGAAATAGTTGACTTTCCATTTATGGCAAGTTTTCATGATTTTCCATCAAGATGCAAGCTACATTTGAAAATTTCTCCAACATGAAAGTTGTTCCTCTTGTTCTAAGATTTCTAGAGATATAAAGTGTGTTTCATTTGGATTAAAATTGAGAAAGTTATGCTTGGTCAAAGTGAGACATTATTTTAGAACACTTAGAAAATTTTCTAAGCCCAAAATTTGCAAACTTTGTCAAGACTTATGGGCCAGTTTTCTTGAACTTCAAGGCATCTTTTGAAAATACTTTATTCATGACAATTGCATCTTTCCATGTCCTCTTTCACATCATTTTGGAACCATCTCATTTGGATCATTGGTTTGAAAGATACAATCATCTAAAGTTGGTACCATAGATTGAATTTTTTGACAGCATTTAGGCCAAACTGGCCCAACCATTTTGGAGTTATGGAACCTGAACTTTATGGCCATTTTTCACCTCTTTCCACTCATCATGTAAACTTGTGTTCAACATGAAAGATGTTAAGCTCCATGCCCTCTTTCTACTGTTTGCATTGCCTTGCCATTTGGTTACATACTCATCAAGATACAGAGCCTCAAAGTCACCCTGTTGGACTTATTTCCATGCCATGCTGGACAAACCAAAAAATGACCAACACATGCTTTTCCTCATTTGGTCATGCACTTTTATGTTCAATCACTTAAGTTTTGCCACATTTAGCCATTTCTTTTCACATCTCATTTTTGCACCTTTTGTTCATGAACCAAACCAAGCATTGCAAGCCCATTAAGACACATTAAACCCTATATATATAAGCTTAGAAACCCTAATCTGAAAGATAGAGGCTGCTGTACTTCGAGCTAGGCAAGGCAAGAGGAAAAATACCAAGTTGCATTCCCTTCCATTTTCATAAGTTCTTGAAGTTTCAAAGAGCATCTCATTTTCTTCCATTTTCCTCCACTACCAAGAAGCAGTGGACTGTTTTCCACTAGGTAACCTCCTTATCCCAACCTTCCATGGCCATGAATATCTTGCTTGCTCATTATTGTTTTTCATGCTTGCCATGATTATGCTTACTATTGTTTTCATGCTATGGCCATGCTTGTATCATGCTATTTTTCCATGTTAACATCGTGCCCTACTTGTCCATGAAACCCTCACCATGAGACTTTGTTTTGGAGCTTGAGTTCATCCTGTTATTTTCCACCCATAACCGTGTTCATATTCCTACCTTGCTGTTCATTTTTCTTCATGCTAAAGTCATTATTTTCAATGAAACAAAATACCATGTTGTACTACTCATTTCATACATGAACTTTGGTCTTTACTTCATGATGTTTGATGACCTATAGCGTTTGTATTTTGTCGATGAAGTTTTAAAAAATTGTATTGCACTTGGCCGCGTCTCACGTCTGCATGCCTAGGGTTTGGTTTGCATGAGAGAGACGGTGAGGTGTCACGCCAGAGTCCCTTGGATCATGCGCGTGTTCTCTTAATCCTGGCCATTGTTTCTCTTTTTTGTCCTATATGACTTAAAATCCACATGACCCATTGATATGTATGTTACATGTTTATTTTAAATGAACATTTTATTATTTTGTCATGCGTAACTGTTCACCTGGGCTGGGCTTAGCGCCTGCTATCCACACTCCACTCAAGGCCCACCACTAACACACTTCTATTTCCAATTTCATTTTTTATTTTTTATTTCCATTATTTTTTTTTGTTTTGTTTTAATTAATAAAAATATTTTATTTATTAATAAAAAATACCAAAAAAACTTTTCACATTTCTTAATGTTTTATTTAATTTATTTTAATTTTTATTTCCATATTTATTTAATGTTAATATTTTATTTTAATTATTTGTTCCAAATAGTCCATTTTAACACACATATTTTTATTAATTTTATTTTCTTGACTTCAAATTATTTTTAGGTTCTGATTTTTGGAATGAGGGTTGACCAATGTCTCATGGTCAACCTGACCTTTTATTGGAATTTTATTTCCCATTTTTAATTTATTTTGGATTTATTTATCACCTAGTTTGCTTGGTTGACTTTTCATTTGACTTCTGTTTTATTTCAATTAATTTACATACCAATTTTCATTATTTTTGAAATCTTTTTGGGGGATGAATGATGTCCTGACCCCAGCTTACTGAGTTTATTTTTTCATAAGTTTTGTGATTAATTTACTATTTATTCTTGATTTATTTCTAACCTAGTCTTGTTGTTTGACTTTTGGTTTGGCCTTTGCTTTGATTCAATTAATTCAATAACCAATTTTCATTATTTTTGAAATCTTTTTGGGGGATGATGATGTCCTGAACCCGCCTTACTTTGCTTAATTTTTCATAATTTTTGTGATTAATTTACTATTTATTCTTGATTTATTTCTAACCTAGTCTTTTTGTTTGACTTTTTGTTTGACCTTTGCTTTGATTCAATTAATTCAATAACCAATTTTCATTATTTTTTAAATCTTTTTGAGGGATGATGATGTCCTGACCCCACCTTACTTAGTTTAATTTTTCATAATTTGTGTGATTAATTTACTATTTATTCTTGATTTATTTCTAACCTAGTCTTGTTGTTTAACTTTTGGTTTGACCTTTGCTTTGATTCAATTAATTCAATAACCAATTTTCATTATTTTTGAAATCTTTTTGGGGGATGATGATGTCCTGACCCCACCATACTTAGTTTAATTTTTCATAATTTTCTTGATTAATTTACTATTTATTCCATATTTTTTAAGTTGACTTGACTTTACAGTTGACTTTTCCATGATTGATGTTTGACTTAAGGGATTGCTTAGGGCAATTGAAGAGATCTTTTGATCCTCCCTTGTTCATCTCATATGACATGTATTAGAGGCCTTTCATCTTGATTTTATTTGATCCTTGCATCATTTCCTGATTAAATTATTCATTGATCCTTTGTGTGCATAGTTTCACCTGTCTGATTCATTTGATATTTTTTACACTTGTTTCTTTCATCCATGCTTCTATTGTTTGATTGCTTAACATGTCTATACTTCTCATGCATTGTCTAATGCTTCATTATTTAATTCTTTGATTATTTGACTTGATCATATACTTGTTTATATATCTTATTGTTTGATTAACTGTGGCCTACTTGTATGTTGTATGAGGCACATATTACTATTGTTTGCTTGCCATGAACAACCCCCATTCATAACAAATGTACCCCTCTCCCATGAAGTGTATAATGTTTATTCTCTCATTCTTTATTCATCTGTTAATACAAGAATTAAAACGAACATGCGATAACCATTTCAAAACAAGATAAAAACCTCGATCCAACGTCGAGTATCATTTTCAAAACTTAACAGAACCAACACGTATTCATCCATCCTTTTGTAAGTCGATTGCTTCATGCATCACAATTTCTCTTGTAAGTCGATTGCTTCATGCATCGCCATCTACCACCTGTAAGTCGATTGCTTCGTGCATCGCCATCTACCCTTACCCCTGGTTCCTCTCCTTGCTCCATTCGTCGATTCTTGTTCCGTTTAGGTAGCACCCATTAGGTAGAACCCTTTGTATGATAACATAGGTAGGATTCCCATATCCTTTTGTATGATAACATAGGTAGGATTCCCATATCCTTTTGTATGATAACATAGGTAGTATTCCCTTATTCTTTTGTATGATAACATGGGTAGAATTCCCTCATTCCTTGCATGCTAACATTAGATAGATATTCCCATTTGTAAATCCTAACACATAGGTCCACATTGCATGACAACTCTAGGGCAGAGCTTCCCCACTTTTTAGACCTTCTGTGCGTCTCCGATCCTGTGGCATGTAGTCCGTTCTATTAGAGGTAACTGCCTAAGACTCGATTCAGCGAGCTGCGACACCTGCTGCTAGGACGTGAACACATTGCCCACTCTCCTTTGACACAACTGGTGTCTTCCTTTGTAAGTCCATGTTCAGATGGCAATCCCTAGTTAGCCGAACTACGACAACTCTGATTCTCATGTTCAGATGAGATACGTAGGCACAAGATGCGATGTCTTGCCGAGTTCTTTGACTAACAACTAACAACTAATCCTTGTTTGCTTTCGCCCTCGTTGCGATTCTTTTCTCTCGCCCTTGTTGCGATCGAGACCTTCCCTTTCTCTTGCCCTAGTTGCAATCGAGACCTTTGTTCCCGTAGTTAGCTGAACTACGTTTTGCTCTGATTCTCATTCCACATGAGATACGTAGGCATAAGATGCGATGTCTTAGCGGGAAGACATCTCTTTAACCCATAGGTAGCCGAGCTACGAAGACTCTGATTCTCATATTCAGATGAGATACGTATGCAGTGGATGCGACATCCGTGCGAGTCATTTTCTTTTGACTTTCTCTTTTAGTAAATAGTACATTAGATAAACACACACCCTTTAAACAAGAACAACAAGAGTGGATCCCGTAGAGTACTACGGATGCGTAGGGGTGCTAATACCTTACCTCCGCATAATCGACTCCCAAACCCAATATTTGGTTGCGAGGCCTTGTCTTTTCCTTTCCTTTCTCCAGGTTTACTTCGAGCGTTTCCTTTCCCTCCTTTGGGATAAATAATGCACGATGGCGACTCTTCTGTCATTTCTTTTTTTTGCCAGTTGTATTTTTTTGCAGGTTGCGACAGCTGGCGACTCTGCTGGGGACCGAACCCAGAATCTTTGGTTTCCCTAAGCGAGTCCCTCCTAGCTTTTGTAGGTCTCTTGTTTGTTGGGTGTTTATTATTTTGTACAGTTATTTATCTTTCAGCATTTACCTGCTTTACCTTATTGCATTCATATACATATGTTTGCTGTATCTGTGGGTTCTGTGTGTTTGTTGGGGTGGGATGTTCTATGAGAGATAAGCCCACTACCCAGGCTTTAGCGTACACACAGGTTTTAGAGTGGATAGTCATGAGGCTTGCGTAGCATGTTGCTACGTTAAGTCGTTCATGAGACCCACATCTAGACGAGGTTTCTTTTGGATATATTCTGTCCTATGGGTGTTCCATAACGACAGATGTTCCTCTAGAAATCATCGACTCTGGTGACCATTTCCCGAGAACTCAGTCAAGGCCTCTCCTCCGAGACGTGATTATGTTAGCTCTGGTGGGCGCATTCTCGCTGCTCAATCCGAGGACCCCGAGACTGGGAACTTGCTTTAGGATGTCCTGTTGAGGGGAGTCAGTGGAGGTCTTTTATCTCGTAATAATGCCAAACCTTCGGTGGTAAATGTATTATTCGACTAAAGGGCTGAAGCTGACAAACTTCTTTTCTTAGAACCTACCAGTGAGGGGCGGGCTAAATTCAGGAAACCTTAACCTCCAACCAACCCGGTTTTCTGGGGCAGAGCTTTGATCTTGTATTATATACCTCAGTGGGTTTTCTCTTCAGACAATGCAACCTGACAGATGTTCAAGCAGATACAGCAGTCCTGATTTCCATGTCATTGCATTGCATCACATAATTTTGCATTCATATCATTTAACACATGTTGATCAATTACCAGGGGTTTATATCTTCTTCTTGATTCCGGTCGGGGTTCTCTGGTTCTCCTAAGATGGATATTGGCAGAAAGAGACATATCGCCTACAAGTTTCCTGTGGTTTGTTTGGAGCCCATTCAGCAGCTGATGAAGTTAATGGATCATGATTCTCTAGAAGGATTTCGGAAGGATTACGGTTTGATTCTAAGTTTCGTCACGGTTCTCTCCAAAGATCAACACGATGCTCTCTTTACACTGCTGCAGTTCTATGACCCTCCATTGAGGTGTTTCACATTCCCGGATTATATTTTGGTCCCTACTTTGGAGGAGGTTGCTAGTTTTCTCAGAGTTCCCATCAAGCCGCAATTGCTATTCTACAGTTCTGAGTTTCCGCCCGATCTCAGCATGGTTGCTTCAGCCACATATTTGGGGAAATCAGTCTTGAAGTCTAATATGTGTCAGAAGGGAGGAGTCAGTGGTTTTAATTTGAGGTTCTTAGTGGAAGAAGCCAAGAAGAAGCTTGAAGATGGTGATCAGACATGTTTCAATGTTGTGTTGGCTCTTTGCGTATACGGGATTGTCCTGTTCCCTAATGTTGCCAAATTTGTGGACATAGACGTAATACGCCTCTTCGTGTTGGGAAATCCAGTGCCGACCTTATTGGTAGATTTCTTTCATTCAGTGCATTACAGGAATGAGAATAGAAGGGGAGGATTGGTGAATTATTGTGCGCCTTTATTTTATAAGTGGTTCAGTTCCCACCTACCCAAGTCAGGAGCGTTCGTTGATCTCAAGGACTCGTTGAGTTGGTTGAAGAGACTAATGGGGATAAGAGCTAATGATATTTCTTGGTGGTCAGACCAGAACTTGCTTCGAGAGGATATTGTTCACAGTTGTGGGAACTTCCCGAATGTACCGTTGGTAGGAAGAAGAGGAGGTATCAACTATAACCCTTCTCTAGCAGTCAGACAGTTTGGATGTGCTTTAAGAACTCCGCCTTTGGAAAAGGATGTGGAAGAATCTCTGTTTTACCATTCCTCATCTGATCTGATTGTGTCCCGTAAGGCAGCTGAGGCCTGGCTCGAGGTAATCAAGAGAGGAAGGACTGTGCTTGGAAAAGGAGATTGCAGGACTTACCCTCAGTATGAAGATTGGCTTCAGGGAAGAGTTGAAGAGTTTGGTCTGTCGTTTCCTATTGAAGAACCTTTGTATCCACCTACTCCTGAGCAGTCAACAATGGTGAGCCGAGAGGAGTATGATAAATTGAAGAATGCCATGGAGGAACTCCAAACTGAAAACTCGGAGTTGAGTGTGAAATTGCAAGACTGTATGCATCTATACCTTGAGGCAAAATATCAGAAGGGGGAAGCTATCAGATTACAAGAGGAAGCAAAAAAGAAATTAGCTGTGGAGGTGGACTTCTTCAGGAAGACGGACAAAGCCTTAGGGTCATCCAGTTCTGAGTTGAGGCGAGTCAAGCAGCAGTTAATGGATGCTCATGGTAAGTTAGATTGATGGCAAGAGCAATATGATGCATTTTCAGCTTCTCGGAAAGAAAAAGAGGAGGAGATGGTAGCCCAACTGACTGGTCAGATGGAGAAATTGAAGACTTTGCTGAAGGAGAAGAACAATGAGCTTTTGTGCGCCCGTTCAACCAATGGTTACATCACGGATCAACTCGACAAGGCTCAAGAACAGATTGAAGAACTCAAGGTCCTGGCGGGTTTGAAGAAGTCTAAACTTGAAGAGGTTTTCGGGGAGGATAATGGGGATTATCACAGAGAGCATATCAACGAACTGGATGGGATTATTCACAAGAGGAATCTTCTCATCCGGCGTTTGACAGAATCTCCAGATCATCCTGACACGGTGGCATTACTGGCTGAAGTGAGGAGCAATCCTTATGGGTTATATACAGGAGGCTGATTCCTGATTTTGTTCCTTTATTTACTTTTTGTGTTGTTGCTTTGTAGTGAAGATCCACAGACCTGTTGTGGAGATCCTCTTTTGGTGTACTGTTGGCTAAGACCCTTCTCTTTGAACTCGCTTGTATGACAGTTTCTCCTTATTGCATCTTGGTCCTCCGAAGTTTATCCATGGCTCGATCTTCTCATGAGACTGGAATCAAGGGGTTAGAATACCCTTTGGAATTGATAAACATGTCATTGCATTTACATGTTCATTTGCATGTCTTGCATATCAGGTACCGCCGCGGTGTTCTCATTTGTTTGGTGTTCCACTAGGAGGATAGTTGATTCAGGAATTCACCGGTATGGTACCCGCAGAAACCAACAAAGAGCTATGGAGGGCCTACAAGCAGAACTCGCCGAGATGAGAATTCGCATGAACCAATTCATGGACGTGGTTCAGGGAGTAGCTCAAGGACAGCAAGAGCTCAGACAGATGATGCAGAGGAATTCCGCCACTAATCAACCAGAGACGGTAACTGATCCTCCAGTTGGAGAAGTTAACGGACCCAGCGGACCGGGACCTATCCCGATCCCACGTGCTAACCCTGATCAACAACCCATTCATGATGATTAGGAGGATCAGTTCACCTTGATGCAGGAGGACCTTGGCATGGGCCATGGAATGGACCCCATGTGTTAGGAGATTGGAGGAGAGGCTGAAGGTGGTAGAAGGACAGAATACTCTGGGGGTCGATGTTGCCGACTTGGGGCTGGTCCAGTCGTGAGGGGCCCACCGAAATTCAAAGTCCCAGTCTTTGACAAATACAATGGCAACTCTTGCCCGAAGACCCATGTGTAAGCCTACTTCCGCAAGATGGTTGCATACTCTGATGATGAGAAACTGCTTATGTACTTTTTCTAGGACAGCCTAGCTAGGGCATCCCTGGAATGGTATATGAGGCAGGACAGAGCCCACATCCGTTGCTGGAGAGACTTGGCTGAGGCCTTTGTAAAACAGTATCAGTACAACGCAGCCATGGCGCCTGATAAAACCCAACTCCAGAATCTGTCTCTCAAAAGCAATGAATGCTTTAGAGAATATGCTCAACGCTGGAGAGAGACAACTTCCCGTGTTCAGCCTCCGATGTTGGAGAAGGAGATGGCAAACATGTTCATGAATACGGTTCCTGGGTCTTACTTGAAGCGCCTGGTGGGTTGCAATGCCTCCAACTTTGCTGACGTAGTCTCTACCGGTGAGAGGGTGGAGAACTATTTGAAGACATGCAAGATCTAGAATGAAGGTGGATCATCATCAGGGGTGAAGAAGCCGTTCATACAAGGACAGAAGCGGAGAGAAAGGGATGTTAATTCTTTATCTTCATATCAGAGCAGGGGTATCCGGAGGAACAACTTCCAGAACTATCATCAACAACCATATGTTATGGCTGTGACCATTCCGGCTGCAGCACCAGTACAACAACAACAACCACAACGTCAACAGAATCAATACCAACAACAGCAACAGGGTAACAGACCCGCCTATCAGCAGAGGCAAAAGGCGATGGACAGGCGTTTCGACACTCTTCCAATGTCGTACGCTCAGTTGCTTCCTAGTCTTCAACAATTACAACTTGTGCAGTTACGCACTCTGGCTACTCCTGTTGGCAGACTTCCAGTGGGTTACGACGCCAACCCTAGGTGTAACTTCCACTCTGGGGCACCTGGCCATAATATTGAGAACTGCAAAGCTTTTAAGCACGTAGTTTAGGACCTCATTGATTCGAAGGCCATTAACTTTGTACCGGCTCCTAATGTCGTCAACAATCCCATGCCGCAGCATGGTGGAGCAAATGTTAATATGGTGGGAGAAGAAGTCAAATCCGTCAAAGATGTGTTGAAGCTGAAGACTCCGTTGTTGGATATCAAAGGTTACTTGCTGAAGGCCGATGTTTTCCCCGGTTGTGGGAATGATTGTTTGGGCTATGCTACACAGAGCGAGGGTTGTTTAAAGCTGCAACAGGGTATCCAGGCCTTGCTGGACAATGGTATCCTCCAGGCTGAAGACTTGTCTGTCCAAGAGACTGTCGAAGGGGTTGCTAAAGAGGTGTTTGAAGATGCTGCTGATGAATTCACAGATGTTGTTCTTGCTGATTCTGTAATTCATAATGATGTATTTAATTTTTCCAATGTTGTTGTTGATATCCCAAACATTATGGTTGATTCTGATGTAATTGATAAACTTGATTCCGATGCTTCAGATGTTTATGTTTCAATGAATGAGATTTCTGAGTATGACTGTGATGTTGCTACTATCACCATATTCTACCCAACTGCTCAGATCAGTGTGCCAAAAGCGCAACCAGTGCCACCAATGAGACCGTCCACTATGACCATTACTACCCCTGGTCCTTTACCATTCACCAGCGAAAGGGCCATTCCGTGGCATTATGGGGGGAGTGTGTACACACATGATCATGGAGTGGAACAACCATTGAAAATAGAGGAGGTGCAGAATCAGAAGCTTGAATCTGAAGTTGAGATAGAAGATCCCACAGTGGACAATGTTGGTGGAATCGGGCGATTCACCAGGAGTGGTAGGCTGTTCTCACCACCGGTTACTCAAGTTGATAGTACTGACGCCGCGGCGAAAGCCAAAGGCAAACAAGCTATGAATGATGGTACCTCGGCACCCCAGGCTAGCTCAGAGCCTACTTTCACAAGGGATGTGGACGAGCTCTTGAGGATCATAAAGAAAAGCGACTACAAGGTAGTCGATCAGCTGATTCAGATGCCGTCTAAGATATCCATTCTCTCACTCGTGTTGTGTTTGGAGGCAGACAGGGAGGCACTTTTGAAGGTCCTTAATGCTGCTTATGTGCCTCAGGAGACCTCAGTGAACCAACTAGAAGGGATCGTTGAAAATGTTCATGCAAGCAACGGGTTGGGTTTTACTGATTCTGACTTGACACCAGCTAGACGCAATCATAACAAAGCTTTGCACATTTTGATGGAATGCAAAGACACTGTGTTATCACATGTTCTGGTGGATACAGGTTCCTCTCTCAATGTGCTACCCAAGAGAGCCCTGTCAAGGTTAGAAGTAGAAGGTTTGGTCTTGAAGCCTTCTGATCTTATTGTGAGAGCCTTCGACGGTTCTAAGAGGTCGGTGTTTGGAGAGGTAGAATTGCCAATTCAGATTGGATCACAAACCTTCAATATTGTCTTCTATGTGATGGATATCAATCCCTCGTACAGTTGCCTGCTGGGTCATCCTTGGATTCACAAGGCTGGGACAGTCTCCTCAACTCTGCATCAGAAAATTAAATTCCCGATCAATGGACGAATTATCACTGTCTGTGGTGAAGAGGATATTCTGGTCAGTAACCTGTCTACATTCAAGTATGTAGAGGTAGAAGGTGAAATTCATGAGACCCTATGCCAGGCCTTTGAGGCAGTTCAGATCAAGGATGTTGCTCCGGTGGAAGAGGTTAAAGCAGGTGCCTCTATCTCATCCTTCAAACAGGCACAAGCCTTGGTAGATTCAGGTGTTGCCCCCAGATGGGGACGTCTGTTGGAGTTACCGATGAAAGAAGACAAGTTCGGGATTGGGTATCAGCCAACTCTGACTTCTACAACTCCAGCGCCTCAGACTCGTCAGGGGGCGATTACTTTCTCCAGTGCTGGCATCATTCAGTATGGCCAGATCTCTGCAATCAACGATGAAGATGGGGATAGTGATTGCGACATCGACAACTGGGTGCGCCCAAGGATCCCGGGTGAAGTCATCAACAATTGGTCTTTTAAAGAGATTGTCCAAGTCAGTCTTCTTGAGGAGTAATTTTTATTTGTTTGTTCATGCATGTCTAAGTCTTACGTTCCGCCCCAGGGCGTAATGACTCATTGTAGGGCTCATCTATGTGAATACCTGCATTGTTTATCATAAATGAAGGACGTCTTTTTTGCATTCAAATATTTTGTTCACTGTCTTTCTATTTTTGCAGTTTTCAAAAATCAAAAAATATTTGACAATGTTTTGTTTAGTTTTCACTCATTGTTCACACTCATAAGCACATACCATCACTCATGCAGATGCACATCACCGGATCCTATTGATAACGGTTCTTCTATGGCTCGCTTCGATTTTGAAAATCCGATCTTTCAAGTTGAAGAAGAGGGTGATGAAGACTGTGAACTCCCTAAAGAACTCGCCAGGCTGTTAAAACAGGAGGAAAGGGTCATTCAACCGCATCAAGAGTCTACTGAAGTGATTAATCTTGGCACCGATGACGTCAAGAAAGAAATCAAGATAGGGGTTGCTTTGGAAGATGATGTGAAGAAGGGGTTGATTGAATTGCTGCAAGAGTATGTTGACGTCTTCGCTTGGTCTTATCAGGATATGCCAGGGCTTGACACAGACATCGTGGTACACCGTTTGCCTCTCAAAGAGGATTGCCCTCCAGTCAAGCAGAAGCTCAAAAGAACGAGACCAGAGATGACTGTCAAGATAAAGGAAGAAGTGCAAAAGCAGTTGGATGCAGGATTTCTAGCAGTTACCAATTATCCGCAATGGGTTGCAAATATTGTTCCAGTACCTAAGAAGGATGGAAAGGTACGGATGTGTGTTGACTACCGGGATCTGAACAGAGCTAGCCCTAAAGATGATTTCCCATTACCTCACATCGATGTTTTGGTGGATAACACGGCTTAGTTCTCGGTATTCTCCTTCATGGATGGCTTTTCTGGCTATAATCAAATCAAGATGGCACCAGAAGACATGGAGAAGACAACTTTCATAACCCCATGGGGCACCTTCTGCTACAAGGTGATGCCGTTTGGTTTGAAAAATGCTGGGGCAACATATCAACGGGCTATGGTAACTCTTTTCCATGATATGATTCATCATGAAATCGAGGTTTATGTGGACGATATGATTGCCAAATCTCAAACAGAAGAAGAACATTTGGTGAATCTGCGGAAACTGTTTGAGTGGTTAAGGAAATTCAAGCTGAGGCTTAATCCGAACAAGTGTACTTTCGGGGTGAGATCTGGAAAACTGCTGGGTTTTATTGTCAGTGGAAAAGGGATTGAGGTGGATCCTGACAAAGTAAAAGCTATACAAGAAATGCCTGAGCCAAGAACAGAGAAACAAGTCCGTGGTTTTTTAGGAAGGTTGAACTACATTGCAAGGTTCATCTCTCACCTAATAGCCACGTGTGAGCCAATTTTCAAGTTGTTGAGAAAAGATCAGCCTATCAGGTGGAATGACGATTGTCAAAGGGCTTTTGAGAAGATCAAACAGTATTTGCAGAATCCTCCCATCCTTATGCCTCCAGTCCCAGGGAGACCACTGATTATGTACTTGACAGTACTGGATAATTCCATGGGTTGTGTTCTCGGTCAACACGACGAGACAGGTAGGAAAGAGCATGCCATCTACTACCTGAGCTAGAAATTCACAGATTGTGAATCGAGATATTCAATGCTTGAAAAGACATGTTGTGCACTTGCATGGGCTGCCAACCGATTGAGACAATACATGCTGACTCACACAACCTTACTGATCTCCAAGATGGATCCAGTCAAGTACATATTCGAGAAGCCAGCTCTCACCGGAAGGGTTGCTCGTTGGCAAATGGTACTGACAGAGTACGACATCCAGTATACATCCCAGAAAGCCATCAAGGGGGGTATTCTGTCAGACTATCTTGCTCAGCAGCCGATTGATGATTATGAGCCGATGGAGTTTGATTTTCCAGATGAAGACATCATGTTCCTCAAGATGAAAGACTGTGAAGAGCCGGGTGTTGAGGAGGGACCTGATCCTGATGAAAAGTGGACGTTAACGTTTGATGGGGCTGTCAATGCCAAAGGAAGTGGAATTGGTGCTGTCATTACTACTCCGAAAGGTGCCCACATGCCTTTCACCGCTCGTTTGACTTTCGAGTGCACCAATAATGAAGTTGAATATGAGGCCTGTATCTTGGGAATTGAGCAAGCCATTGATTTGAGAATCAAGACTTTGGACATCTTCGGAGATTCAGCTCTAGTGATCAATCAAGTGAATGGTGATTGGAATACTCTCCAGCCTACTCTGGTCCCCTACAGAGATTACACGAGAAGACTTTTGACTTTCTTCACAATAGTAAAGTTGCATCATATACCTCGTGACGAAAACCAGATGACAGATGCTCTTGCTACTCTATCCTCCATGATCAAGGTGATTCGGTGGAACCATGCTCCTAGGATCGATGTTATGCGCCTCGATAGGGCCACCTATGTGTTTGCTGTTGAACTGGTAGTTGATGACAAGCCTGTATACATGTGTTTTTGACGCCATGAGATTAGTATGCATAATAGTTCTTTCGACAAATGACGCCATGAAATTAACAATTTAGTTGATAAGTGTTTTCGACACTTCGACAGATTGGTGGTTCCACATTTCGACAAGAGAAGATGTTTGCAGATGAAAAGACGTCTTTGACAGGCATGGATGATGTTATGGTATTTCGACAAATTCGGCAAGTCTGAAGAGACGCGTCATTTCAATGTGAAGTGAAAATTCAAATTCAAAAGAGTTATCACGTTTGGAAGAAGACGCGTGGAGGCGCCTGGCAAAAGGAAGTCCTGCAGAAAGCCAAATGTCATAGTTTTAGGATTTATTCGTTAGTGACAGTTATTTTGTTTGTATATAAATAGGATAGTTGTTATCAGAATGTGTGTGTGAAAACTTGTACAAAATTCCTGCAAAATACTCAAAGTACCCGTGTGAGAGAAAAGAGTCTTATCTGGAAAATGTACGCGTGAACAAACACCATTGCTTTAAAGTTTTATCTTATAAATTTCAAAGTTCTTTATCAAATTTCCTTTACATTTACCAGTCATTTATCCTTTGCATTTACTTTTCGACAATTTATGCTTCGCCATTTATTTATTTTTCGCCATTTATCTTAGTCTTGTTAACTTTGCTTTTACTTACGCACTTCTAGTCAATATTTTTCGACATGAAAGACTTAGTAAACCAAATAAAGGATACAAAGGTCGTTCTAAAGAGTTACAAAGTTATTTAAATTTGCACATGTCCTAGGATTTGTATGGTTAATCCTGCAAGTAACCCAATTCGACAAGTTTTGGAAAACCAGAGGTTGTTCGCCAAAATCTACAGTGAACAAATTGGCACGCCCAGTGGGACCTGTGCAAAAATCTAAAATTTAAATAATCTTTACTCAAGGTTTCTTCTTCGTTGTATGAGACTAAGAAGCGGTAGATTGGCCGTATATGACGTAGAAAGACCTAAACAAACGAGAGTAAGGAAAATGGCGAATCAGCCAAATAATCCAAACAATCCTAATCCGAATGAAGCAATCCCAGTATCCAACCCTATTCCTTCGACAAGAGGAAATATGGGATCAGCCCCCGTGTCAGAGGTTGTGCCTTCGTCAACAGGGTCAATACCAGCGGTTTCAATATCGCAAAATGCGCCTAGTTCGTCCATTAGGGCGCAACAAATGCCTGTTGGGACACCTCCTCCCATAGGGAATACTTCTAGGACTTTTGTGACAAATTTCACCATGCCTCTTCCTGGTAGGGAACAACCATTTGGAATGCCAACTTCGGTAATGGCCAATTTACACAATTCGCCAGTATTGTATTCTGATTCTATGGCCAATATGTCTTCACCATTACAAGGGTCGGGATATGGCGGAAACACGAAGAGACTAAACCAACAACCACTTTTCATGCTAGCAATAACAAATAATTCTGCGCAAGTAATTAGACAACAAATGGACGAGAGTAATCATGATATGGTCCAAATGTTGACACAACAAATGGGGGCGGTGTTTAATCCTCTAATACAAAACACCACCCAAACAAACCAATTGATGGCAGAGCAAATGACGCGCATTGCTGACTTTTTTGGGGTCCCTCAAACTCGACACAGTGAATAAGTGGTTCAGAACCCAGTGGTGGCGGTCCAAGAAGAGCCTACAATAAATCAAATACCGTTAGATAATCCCCAGGCAAACGTCAGAAACCAAGAGGATGTAGTCGAACAACCTCGTGTCGAAATCCATGTTCCACAAGAGCCTAGAAGGATAGTAATCCAGAGAGGCCAAGACGCTGATGCTGTGTTGCAACAGCGGATCCGGTATAATAACTTGCCCGCCGAAAACAATTTAGTGGCCATGGTCGAAACGATAATGGCACAAAATGGGGTGAACATGGGATTACAAAGGCCCAGTTACGCTTCCCCATTGTCGGAATATATTCTTCAAGAAGAATTGCCACCAAGATGGAAAGTCCCTAAGTTTACTAAATTCTCAGGGGATACTAGTGAATCCACCATAGAACATGTAGCACGTTATCTGATCGAAGCAGGAGAGATAACCCGTAATGAAAACTTGAAAATAAAATACTTTCCTAGTTCCTTGACAAAAAACGCGTTTACTTGGTTTACATCTTTGCCTGCAAACTCAGTGTATACGTGGACCCAATTAGAGAGGTTGTTCCATGAACAATTTTACATGGGACAAACCAAAATAAGTCTGAAAGAATTAGCCAGTGTTAAGAGAAAACACTCAGAACCAATAGATGATTATTTAAATAGGTTCAGGTTGCTAAAGGCTAGATGTTTCACTCTGGTGCCAAAACATGAGTTAGTCGAAATGGCCGCAGGGGGTCTAGATTATTCTATAAGAGAGAAACTAGACACCCAGTATTTAAGGGATATGGCGCAATTAGCAGATAGGGTGAGACAAGTCGAAAAGTTAAGGGACGAAAAATTCAGAGCAAATAAGAATAAAAAAGAAAGGGTGGCCTATGTAGGGGTTTGTCAAAATGATGAATACGACGAAAACGAACCAAGTAACTTCGACGAACAAGAGATTGACTTAGCAGAACTGAAGCAAGGCCCACCATATTCGTGTAAAGTACTAACTCCGTCGAACGGAAACCCAGTCGAAACCAATGATAAGTTTCCTAAAAGAACTTATACCTTCGACATCGCCAAATGTGACGAGATTTTTGACTTATTGGTTAAAGATGGTCAATTAATAAAACCACCAGGCGCTAAAGAACCGCATGTGGAACAACAGAAAAAGAGAGGTTTTTGTAAATACCATAACTTTTTGGGCCATAAAACGTCTCGTTGTTTCCTTTTCAGGGATCTCGTTCAAAATGCTATCCGTGACGGAAGGCTGAAGTTTGGTGATAAGCCAAAACAACAAATGAGGATTGATTCGAATCCCATGCAGCCAGTCGAAGCCCATTATGCTGAACCGTCCATTGTGAATATGGTAGAGGTCGATGTTGCTCCTGACGGCAATTTTGAAATGGTGGAAGCTGCTGGAGGTTTCGACACTAATATCAACATGGTTGAGATTGCTGATGATCTTACAAACCAGAACAAAGTTGAAGTCACTAAAGGCTTTGACGACCAGAAAAAGTTGGAAACTACTGAAGGTTTCGACAAAAAGGACAATGGCAATATTGCTGAAGATATTGTAGATCGACAAGGAGCAAATTGGGATTGCTTGGGACAGCCAAGTGGGAAGTATGATTATCTCGTGAAATACACTGCGCCGACAAGTTCTCGTATCGACATCAACGCAATCCAACCAACCGGTTGGGGAGATTTACCTTTGAGCAACAATGAAAAAACAATTGAGACAACTGACAATCTCCCTATCATCAAAAAGAAGGTTACTGAAGACCTCACTATTGAAAACAAGGCTACTGAAGGCCTTGATCCTGACCAAACGAGGGTAGGTGATGTCTCAAACTGTGTCAACATTATGGGACCTTTCAACAAAGAGGTCGCAGGGATCAAAGCAGAAGCTGTGGATGGTCCTATGAAGCCTGTGACCCCTGGAATCCTACGTAGGGTAATGGAAGACCCCAGAAGAAATTCGAACAAATGTTGCTGCAAACATAGTCCCAGGAACATATCTTGGTGTTGCTGCCCAGAAAAGGAGTTTGACCAGATACCAAGAGATGTTGAAGTCGAAGAAGAAAGACTTATTAAAAAATGAACGAATTAAGCATTGCTGGCAGACGAAATGTTGGGGTAAATATGGTGGAAGTGTCTCAGAGAAACCAGGCAGAAGTGGATGAGGATCGCCGTCGAAAGGAGTACCAAAGGCTGGAATATCCTAAAGAAGATGAAAATCTAGTGGAATTCATAGAGAGGTGCCAAAAGATGAGGACTGAAGTGATGTTATGCCCACACTGCAGTGCAATCTTCGACAGGAAGGCAAAAACCAATCTAGAAGTAGTGGATAAAGCCAAGAGGAAAGAAAATTGGGGGACAACAGGATATGACCCAAGAAAACGTGATCATCACCAATGGAGGCATGGAGGAAGACACCATAGCACTTACAAACCATCCAACAAAGCAACGAATGACAAATGGGTTCAACCCATTAGAGATGCTCAAGGACAGAAAAAATGGAGAAATTTTGAAGTTCAGAGAGGCACTTCGATGGAAGGTAAGAAGGAAGTGGAGAAGCACAAGCCAAGACCATATCCTTCGGAAAACTACAAAGGAAAAAACCCTATGTCAAGATCCCAATGGAGAAGATTCCAGAGGAAAAAGAGGGCAGAAAAAGAAGCTGCAGAAAAAAGCGTGAATGGAAAAGATGCCGACAGCAAAGATAAAGCAGAATCTAGTAACAATGCTCAGATAGTAAACAGAAAGGAGACTTCCCACCAGATCAATCCTGGCAGCATTGTCGAACCAGTGGTGTCGAAAGAGAAGGTGCAAGAAGATGACGAAATAACTGACAACTTCGAATCTGACTCAGAAGCGTCCTTTAATGTGATCTGCAATACGGTTTCTGCCCTCCCTAGAGATTATGATAGAATCATGGAGATCGAAGATGAGGAAGACGAGATGGAAGAGGAAACAATGGCACACAGGCCCGTTTTCTACTACGTCATGAACAATGGTTGCGTCGAAGAGCAGAATGCTTTCTTCGAAAGGCCAGATGATTCCATGAAGGCACATTTAAAGCCTTTGTTCATAAAAGGAAAGGTTGAGAATATTAGTGTAAACAAGATACTGGTAGATGGCGGAGCAGCAGTAAATTTGATGCCTCATTTCATGTTAAAGAAGATTGGGAAGGATGATTCAGACGCAAAACCTCACAACATGGTGTTGTCGAACTATGAAGGAAAAGTAGGAACCACTATGGGCGTTATCCAGGTGAATTTGACTGTTGGAACCATAACAAGGCCAACAATGTTCATGGTCATTGCTTCAAGGGAGAATTACAACTTACTACTTGGAAGGGAGTGGATTCATGGTGTAAGAGCCGTACCTTCTTCAATGCATCAGTGAATAGCAATTTGGAGGCCAGACGGGATTGTCGAAAACATTGAAGCTGATCAAAGCTATTTCATGACAGAAGTGAACAATGTCAACAGTCAAAGTTTCGACAAGAACCTGGCTCACATACCTCCGTGTAGCCCAGCCGAATTCGACCTAAAAGCAACAAACAACGCCTACTGCTCCATGTATCTTCATCCTACACATGGTTTTCAGTGGGACAAAGAAGTGATTGGCGAATCTTACATGTGGGGGACTACTCATATAGCGCCAACAGGATGGGGAAGCGAATTTGATGATGACGAGTAAAGAATCAGCGCTCGAAAGAATTTCGGCTTACATAGCCGAAAACAAACTCAAAGAGGCCCTTGAGGCTGAAGTAAAATATATGGTTGTCGAAGCCAACAAATAAAATTCCAATGAACAATGTCCCCAAAGAGACGTTGCAGAAGATTATGATAACAACCAGATGGGCGAATGGCAACACCAAAAGCTTGACGCCATTTATGACGACGAACCTCTGGGGTTCGAAAAAGATCCAGTGTCAACTAACGTGAAGATGGTGGTGCAGGATCCATTAGAAGAAATAAATTTGGGACTGGGGGCAGAAAGTAGACCAACCTACATAAGCGCAAAGATGGACCCCCGGTTCAAAGTCGAAATAGTCCAATTGCTGAAAGAGTTCAAAGACTACTTCGCATGGGAATACGATGAGATGCCTGGTTTAGATAGAAGTATGGTCAAATTGCAGCTGCCAATAAAGGAAGGAAAGAAGCCAGTAAAGCAGACTCCAAGACGCTTCGCACCAGAGATTCTGTCGAAAATAAAAGAAGAGGTCGAAAGACTTCTGAAATGCAAGTTCATCCGCACAACCAGGTATGTCCAATGGATTGCAAATATAGTTCCTATAATTAAGAAAAATGGCAAACTTAGGGTATGCATTGATTTTCGAGACTTAAATTCAGCTACCCCAAAGGATGAATATCCTATGCCAGTGGCAGAAATGCTTATAAATTCTACAGCAGGCCACGAGTATTTAAGTATGCTAGATGGATACTCTGGCTATAATCAAATTTTTATTGCTGAAGAAGATGTTCCTAAAATAGCTTTCCGTTGTCCTGGAGCAATAGGAACATACGAATGGGTAGTAATGCCCTTTGGGTTAAAAAATGCTGGAGCAACTTACCAACGGGCTATGAATTCCATTTTTCATGACTTTATTGAAACTTTCATGCAAGTATACATTGACGATATTATGAGCAAGTTTGTTTTAGGAAAAAGTCATATAGACCATCTTCGACAATCCTTTGAAAGGATGAGGAAGTTTGGTTTAAAAATGAACCCCCTTAAATGTGCTTTTGGTGTGCAGGCGGGTGATTTCTTAGGTTTTGTGGTCCACAAGAAAGGGATCGAAATAAATGAAAACAAAGCCAAAGCCATAATGGAGGCGAAAGCGCCATCAACGAAAAAGGGGTTGCAGTCTCTGTTGGGGAAAATCAACTTTCTCAGAAGGTTTATCTCCAACCTTAGTGGGAAGACGCAAGCCTTCTCTCATCTACTTCGACTAAAGAAGGAAGACTTCACATGGGGGCAAGAACAACAAGTTGCTTTTGACAAGATCAAGGAATACCTGGCTAGTCCTCCAATTCTAATGTCTCCTTGTAGAAAAAGAAGTATGAGATTGTACATTTCGGCATCAGACAAAACATTAGGAAGTATGTTGTGCCAAGAAGATGAGAATGGCGTCGAAAGGGACATCTATTATCTCAGCAGAGTCCTAAATGATGTTGAAACTAAATATAGTATTATAGAAAAACTATGTTTATGTGTATATTTTTCTTGTATGAAATTAAAGCATTATATAAAGCCTGTTGATGTATACATTTCTTCCCATTTCGACGTAATAAAATATATGTTGTCTAAATCTATTTTACATAGTCGAATTGGAAAATGGGCTTTAGCATTAACAGAATACTCCTTGAAATATTTGCCTTTAAAGGCTGTGAAAGGACAAGTGGTTGCTGATTTTATAGCTGACCACTCTATAGATGAGAATGTAGAGTATGTCGAATTAGAACCATGGAAACTGTATTTCGACGGTTCCAGTCATAAAAATGGAACTGGTGTTGGGATGTTGATTATTTCTCCTGACAGAATTCTAACAAAATTCAAGTACAAAGTTGGAAGTCTGTGTTCAAATAATGAAGCAGAATATGAAGCTTTGATTCCTAGACTTGAAATATTGTTGAAATTGGGGGCAACAAGAGTCAAAATAATGGGTGACTATGAACTGGTGATAAAGCAGTTGACTAAGGAATATATATGCGTGAAAGAAAATCTAATCATGTACTTTGTAATAGCCAATAGACTTCTCAAGGAATTCGACAATGTGGCCTTTAGGCACATTCCCAGGGTGGAGAATCAAGAGGCAAATGACCTCGCTCAACTGGCGTCTGGATACAAAGTGTCGAAGGAAAAGTTAGAAGAGGCCATTGAAGTCAGAGGAAGAGTCATATCTACCAAGTTGTCCCCATCAGATTTGGAGTCAATAAGATTAGGATATGGTGACGAAGAAAATTTTGAGATATTCAATATAGATGGTCCAGGAATTGAAGACTGGAGAAATCCCATCAAGGATTATCTAGAAGACCCAAATCAGAAAGCCGAAAGAAAGATAAAATACAGAGCTTTAAGTTATCTACTTTTTGGAAACGAATTGTTCAAAAAGACTGCAGAAGGAGTTTTGTTGAAATGCTTAGTTGAAGATGAAGCTTACATAGCATTGTCGAATGTGCACAGTGGAACGTGTGGCGCACACCAAGCTGGTCAGAAAATGAAATGGTTATTGTTTCGACAAGGAATGTATTGGCCAACAATGCTGAAGGACTGTGTCAAATTTGCAAAAGGATGTCAGGAATGTCAAGTACATGCAGGCATACCCCATGTTCCTGCAAGTGAGTTGCATTCAATTATAAAGCCTTGGCCATTTAGAGGTTGGGCTTTAGACTTGATTGGTGAAATTCGACCAGCCTCTTCAAAAGGGCAAAAGTACATTTTGGTGGGGATAGACTACTTCACTAAGTGGATTGAAGCTATACCATTGGTAAATGTGGATCAAGAAGCAGTCATAGATTTTATCTAAAAGTACATAATTTACAGATTTGGGATACCTGAAACAATGACAACAAATCAAGGATCCGTGTTCACTGGTAAAAATATGTAGAAATTTGCACAAGAAACAAGATTTAAACTCCTTACTTCGACACCTTACTATGCTTAAGCCAGCGGGCAAGTTGAAGCAGCCAACAAGGTGTCGCAACCTGAAAAATACAGTGTGCGAAAAACAACAACCAGCGAAAGAAAATGACAGAAGAGTCGCCACCGTGCGTTATTCATCCCAAAGGAGGGAAAGGAAACGCTCGAAGTAAACCTGAAAAAAGGAAAGGACAAGACGGGGTCTCGCAACCAAATCTTGGGTTCGGGAGTCGGTTATGCGAAGGGAAGGTATTAGCATCCCTACGCATCCATAGTACTCTACGGGATCCACTTTTGTGGTTTTCGTCTAAAGGCTGTGGGTTTACCTAATGTGTTTATTTACTAAAAAGGTTAAGAGAAATGACTCGCGCGGATGTCGCATCCACTGCATACGTATCTCATCTGAATATGAGAATCAGAGTCTTCGTAGCTCGGCTGACCTATGGGTTGGGGGTAATTGTGCTCGCTAAGACATCGCGTCTTATGCCTACGTATCTCATCTGGAATGAGAATCAGAGCAAACCGTAGTTCGGCTAACTACGGGGTTATGGATTGGGTTTTGGACGAACAACGTTACTACGCAATCTACCGGATGCTCGACCTTTGGAGACTTACTCGCCTGTAGTAGAAGGAGATAACGTGTTGCTTTGGGTTTTAGGGTTTGTGATGCGCGAGGGCAAACAGGTAGTCCTTGACGAAGGAACCGCGCTACATATGGGGATACGAATACAAAACACAAAACATGTATCTCAAAGTAAAATGCCACCAAGGGGCTCAAACATTGCCTCCTATCGAGGTCTTCTAGCTAAGAAAGCGATAAAGTACGAGAAAGGGAAAAAATTACCACACGGATAAAGATCCGAAGCTATAGCAGTTAAAGGAGCAAGAAACCCTGAAATCTCTCCAGCTGGACCGTCAAAGGAAATCAGTCAACACGAATAATCAAAATAAAACTCCAGGGGGTATCCCACAAATAAAGTGGGAAACCACGCGAGTGTCTCTGCAAAAGCCATGTGAGCCCTCACAAAACTCGACAAAGGGTTAGAGCAACAGGATGAAATCAAGAGAAAACAATGCCATGGAAACACAAGACAGGTTAGAATAAAGAGAACAAAAAAACGAATACTGTCACGTTCGCGACTGCTTCGCCTAGCGAAGGCTTAGCGAAGCGGCTAGCGAGGGCCTGCGGGTTTTGGATTCCTCCTTGATAACAGTTCAATCTTTGTGATCCGAAACCCTGTGGTATCCAACTCATAAACGAAAATGATTAAAACATTCATGGTATTGTTACACATATTCATACATAAATATAAACCCACGGGCAAAACGAGATGTTACCTCATATATTCATAATATTCAAATTCAAGGCGTAAAGTAATAGGAACAAAGGCATACCTGATGAGAGAGACTGATTAGGATTGAATGATACGGCCGGATCTGCAAAGTAGTATTAGGGTTCGTGTGAGGCGGAGTGAACTTCTCAGAGCTGCCTGAAGGTTGCTGCAGAGTAGTTCCTAGGTTTCTTTCTCCAGTCTCTGGTCATTTCTGTTCAGCCAGTGTTCAGTAGTCTCTTTTTTCATTGACCACTCTGGTATTTATAGGCCAAATTTCGCAGCTTGTGGGCTTTGAATGAGGACAGCTCAGGCCCAAAACTTTTCTGATATTTCTGAAATGCGCGTCCTTCGCCTAGCGAAGGATCTGCTCGCCTAGCGAGCATGACAGTACTCTTCGCTAGGCGAAGCATCTGCTCGCCTAGCGAGCATGACAGCTCAGCAGCAGATTCTTGCTTCTTCCAGCTTGGCGATTTGCCCGGTGAATAGGCCCCAATTGGACCTGTTGGTAGTACCTCAAGTCTTTTCCTTGTGTTGACTGATCATCTAAGTAGAACCCACAAAATGTCCTGGATGATGTCCGAGCTTCTTGGAGCTAATTCCGATTGACATGATGCAATATGGCATGAAATGCTAAATGGCCTAAAAAATGAATGCATGAATGGGGAGGGCAAATTTTGGGGTGTTACAGCTGCCCCTATTCAATCAACTGGAGACCCGAAAAGAAGATAGCGGCGGCTTTCGCACTTTCGAGGTATCAAGGGATTGAATACAATAAAAGCCCAAAAATTTGCACTGAAGTGAAGCGAAGTAACAATGCCTTGAAAGAAGAATCCGTCTGGTACGGTGAGAGTCAGTCCGAATATCGAAAAAGAATGCTAACCTGGATACCAAAATAAATGGTAACACAGAAATAACCATGGCCTGAATGCCGCTCATCAGTCTGAATACTGGAAAGGATTTCGATCTGAACATCGGAAAATGGGCCTGAATGCCACAAGTCGCATCGACCTGAACGTCGGAAACTTCTTCGATCTGAACATCGGAAAATTGGCCTGAATGCCACTTCGATCTGAATATCGGAAAATTGGCCTGAATGCCACTTCGGTCTGGATACCGGAAAACTGGCCTGAATGCCACTTCGGTCTGGATATCGGAAAACGGGCCTGAACGCCACTTCGGTCTAGATACCGGGAAAATTGGCCTGGACGCCACTTCGGTCTGAATATCGGAACACTGGCCTGAATGCCACTTCGGTCTGAATACCGGAAAAACTTCATGCCTGTCAGCATCGGCAGAAATAGGGAAAGATGATAGAGGCGGCGCATGGGCCAATGACACTTGCTGGAGATAACCAAGGTGAGTCATGAACAATCTTCAGTCTGAGCACTGGAAACAACTTCTAGCTTATCACTTGGGATACCGAGAATGTTTTATGCTTACATGCGTATGTTTGAATTTTTCAATGGCGTAATGCTCCATGAAAATGGAAATGCTACGCGATTTGGAAGGATGTAATGCAATATGATTCTACATGCAGGGATGCGAAATGCCGGGTAGAATGCCAAGCTGAGGCAAGGGGATCTGTTGGGGAAATGATCACCATCTTCTGGGCCCTGGCAAGGCTGCCGGAGATGCACAGCACAAAGAATTATGTGGGGAAATGACCCGCCACACGGTGTTCTGGCCATACCGAGACTCTGATCGGGGAAAGAATGGCATTGGAAGCCTGCTGCTGAGGAAAGCTACAATGGTTCTGGCAACCACGATTTGCGAGAGATGACTCAACAGGGGAAGCAAACACTGATACGGTGCCGAGGTTCTGCTTTAAGGAAAGAAACCATGGATCTGGTATTGGGATTATCGATCTGGCATCGAACTCTAAGGAGCAGCCACTTCTGCTGGGAAGATACAGTCTGGCACTGTCAACTCCGTTGGGGATATGTAGTCTGGTACTATCAACTCTACTGGGGAGTGTATGTCCTGAAACAACCGCTTGGGGAAGTACGGTGGTGAGAACCTGCTGGGGATTGAAGAATCCAACACTCTGATCAGCTCTGCAGGGTCAAGACGCTGAATTCGTCTGTTGGTGACTTCACTGGGGAAGATATTCACGATCATCTGCAGGGGATTTTAAGGAAATGCCCCGGGGGTATCTGTTCTGAATAGACGATCCAAAGCACTTAAAATTTACAGCAATTTTAAAAGTTTATTGAGCATGTACCTGTAAAGCCTTTATGTATCATGATGCAATGTTTATCAAAAATTCGGACGTCATTTTTGCAAACAAAACAGTAAAATGAAAATGAAAACAGAGATATACTGAATAACATGATTTTATTGATTGAATGGCCTCTGAATAGGCATTTACATTAAGAAGCAATCCCTGGAAAGAGGTAATCGCACAATAGATAAAAACAGAAATTAATCTAATGGCAATGTGAAATGGATTTCTATTGGGTTCCAATTCTGCTATGACTTGCCCGTCTTCAAGATCCTCCAGATGATCAGCTTTCTGAAAGAGTGATTGGACTGTTTCCTATCCTTCAAAATTTTCCAGTCATTGGCACGAGATGAGATTCAGAACTACTCAGAACGTAGTCATTCGCTTAATCCCTAACTTTTGCCTGGATCGCCCTTTTCGGGTTTTCAATCCACCGGGATACCCATTTTTGCCTAAGTTGCCTTTTCAGGTTTTCAACTTACCGGGTGTACAATCTTTTTTTTTCATCTTTGTCCCTAATTTTTGCCCGAACCTTTTCATTTTCTTGGTTCGCCGGGATGCCCATTTTTGCCTGGACTATTCTTTTTACTGTCCATCGGGTCTATTTTATGCGAATTATTTTTTAACTGTGTCTGAGTTCACAGGGGAAGTGAAGTTTTCACCATCCATAGTTGCAAGCATTAAGGCCCCACCATCAAAAACCTTTGTGACAATATACGGTCCATCATAGTTAGGAGTCCACTTGCCCCTGTGATCTGTCTGAGGAGGAAGGATCCTTTTCAAAACTAAATCTCCAACTTGGAAACAACGAGGACGCACTTTCTGATCAAAGGCTCTCTTCATCCGACTCTGATACAACTGCCCATGACAAATGGCTGCCACTCGTTTCTCTTTGATAAGACTCAACTCATTGAACCTTGTCCGAATCCATTCGGCTTCGTCTAACTTGACATCCAACAAGACTCTTAGAGAAGGAATCTCCACTTCAACAGGTAGGACTGCTTCCATACCATACACCAGGGAGTAAGGGGTTGCCCCGGTCGATGTACGTACTGAAGTGCGATACCCATGCAAGGCGAAAGGTAGCATCTCATGCCAATCTCTGTACGTGACGACCATCTTCTGCACAATCTTCTTTATGTTCTTATTTGCCGCCTCAACAGCGCCGTTCATCTTAGGGCGGTACGAAGAAGAGTTATGGTGTTTTATTTTGAACTGCGTGCAGAATTCAGTAATCATTTTGTTGTTCAAATTAGCACCATTATCAGTGATAACTCTTTCAGGAGACAGTAGGTTTCTCGAATAGATATTTGATAGAATCCATCTTAGAAATCAATAAAGTGGTATGATTCAACATATACTGTCTTAGTCGGCGAGCAGCCTAAGCCAAAGCATAGCAAGCTTTCTCGAGCTGTGAGCATCTTGTTTCACAGTCGGTACCTTTTTGCTAAGGTAACATATGGCATGCTCTTTTCGACCAGACTTGTAATGTTGCCCCAACACACCCTATTGAATTTTCTAACATGGTCAAATACATGTTTAGAGGTCTCCCTTCGACCGGGGGCATTAGAATTGGAGATTCTTGGAGATACTTCTTGATTTTGTCATTCATCATTCCATACCATCTCTTGATTTTTCTTAGTAATTTGAAGATGGGTTTGCAGGTAGCAGTCAAGTGTGGAATGAATCGGGCAATGTAATTCAAGTGTCCCAAGAGACCTCTGACTTCTTTCTTGTCTATTTCAGTACCCAGATTTACAATTTCAATTGATTCCTCCTGCGGCTGTATGGTCTTTTCTTCTTGTAGTAACCTGGTAAGCTCTTCAGGGAGTTCACAGTCTTCATCATCCTCTTCTTCAGCTTGAAAGATTAGATTTTCAAAGTCGAAACGAGCCATAGCAGAATCGTTATCAATAGGATCCGGTGACGTGCATCTGCATGAGTGATGGTGAACAAGAAGTGAAAACTAAACAAAACATTGCCATTTTTTTATTTTGAAAAACTGCAAAAATAGAAAGACTGGGAACGAAATATTTGAATGCAAAAATACGTCCTTTATTTATGATAAAAATGCAAGTGTCACATAGATGGGCCCTACAATGAGTCATTACGCCCTAGGCGGAACGTAAGACTTGGACATGCATGAATAAACAAAGAAAATTACTCCTTCAGAAAAGTGACTTGGACAATCTCCTCAGAAGACCAATTGTTGATGACTTCACCCGGGATCCTCGGACGCACCCAGTTGTCAGTGTCACAATCACTATCCCCATCCTCTTCGTTGATTGCTGATATCTGGCCATAATGAAAGATGCCAGCGCTGGAGAATGTAATCGGCCCCTGATGAGTCTGAAGTGTTGAAGTTGTAGAAGTCAGAGCTGGCTGGTACCCAATCCCGAACTTATCTTCCTTCACTGGTAATTCCAACAGACGCCCCCAACCGGGAGCAATACCTGAATCCACCACGGCCCGTGCCTGCTTAAAGGATGAGATAGAGGCACCCGTCCTAACCTCTTCCACCGGAGCTGCATCCTTGATTCGAACTGACTCAAAAGCCTGACACAGAGTCTCATGAATTTCACCTTCTACTTCTACATACTTGAATGTAGACAGGTTACTGACCAGGATTTCCTCCTCACCACAGACGGTGATAATTCGTCCGTTGACCGGAAACTTAATCTTCTGATGTAGAGTTGAAGAGACTGCCCCAACATTATGGATCCAAGGACGACCCAGCAGGCAACTGTAGGAAGGACTGATATCCATTATGTAGAAGACAGTGTTGAAGGTTTGTGATCCAATCAGAATTGGCAATTCTACCTCTCCAAACACCGATCTTTTAGAACCATCGAAGGCTCTCACAATAAGATCTGAAGGTTTCAAGACCAAACTCTCTACTTCTAACTTCGACAGGGCTCTCTTGGGTAGCACGTTGAGAGAGGAGCCTGTATCCACCAGAACATGCGATAGCACGGTGTCTCTGCACTCCATCGAGATGTGCAGAGCCTTGTTATGATTGCGTCCGGCTGGTGTCAAGTCAGAATCGGTAAAACCCAATCCGTTGCCTACATGAACATTTGCAACGATCCCTTCTAGTTGGTTTACCGAGATCTCTTGGGGTACATAAGCAGCATTAAGAACCTTCAGAACTGCCTCCATGTGTGCCTCCGAACACAATAGGAGTGAGAGAATGGAGATCTTGGACGGAGTCTGAATCAACTGATCGACTACCTTGTAATCGCTTTTCTTTATGATTCTCAGAAGCTCGTCCACATCCTTTGCAAAAGTGGGCTCAGAACCTCCCTGGGGTGCAGAGGTACCCTCATTCACGACTTGCTTGCCTTTGGTTTTCGCCACAGCATTAGCATTATCAGCTTGGGTAACCGGTGGTGAGAACAATCTACCACTCCTAGTGAATCGCCCGATTCCTCCAACATTATCCACTGTGGAACCGTCAAGTTCAGGCTTCTGGCCCTCTTCTACTTTCAGTGGCCGTTCCACCCTATGATCGTGGGTGTATACATTCCCCCCATAATGCCACGGAATGGCCCTTTCACTGGTGAAAGGTAAAGGACCAGGGGTTGTGATGGTCATAGTAGATCGTCGCACTGGTGGCACGGGTTGCGCTTCTGGCACACTGATCTGATTAGTTGGGTAGAAAATAGTGATAGTAGCAATATCACAGTCGTACTCAGAAATCTCATTCATTGAAATGCAAGCATCCGAGACATCGGAATTAAGTTCAATTACATCATTGTGGATTACAGAAACAGTAGGAACAACATCTGCGAATTCATCAGCAGCATCTTCAAACCCTTCTTTCTCAACCCCTTCCACAAACTCTTGGACAGACAAATCCTCAACCTGGAGGATACCTTTGTCGAGCAAGGCCTGGATACCTTGCTGTAGCTTCAAACAACCTCTACTCTGAGTAGCACAATCCAAACAACTCTTCCCACAACCGGGGAAAACATCGGCCTTCAGCAAGCATCCTTTAATATCCAACAATGGAGTCTTCAACTTCAACACATCCTTAATGGACTTGGCTTCTCCCTCTATCATATTAACGTTCGCACCACCATGCTGGGGCATGGGATTGTTGACGACATTAGGAGCCGGTGCAAGGTCGATGGCCTTTGAATCTATGAGGTCTTGAACTACGTGCTTAAAAGCTTTGCAGTTCTCAATATTGTGGCCAGGTGCCCCAGAGTGGAAGCTACACCTAGCGTTGGCGTCGTAACCCACCGGAAGTCTACCAACAGGAGGAGCCAGAGTGCGCAGTTGCACAAGTTGTAGTTGTTGAAGACTAGAAAGCATCTGAGCGTACGATATTGGAAGGGTGTCGAAACGCCGGTCCCTCATCCTTTGCCTCTGTTGATAAGCGGGTCTGTTACCTGGTTGCTGCTGCTGTTGATACTGAGCTGGTTGACGTTGTGGTTGTTGTTGTTGTAGTGGTGCTGCAGCTGGAATGGTCACAGCCGCAACATACGGTTGCTGATGATAATTTTGAAAGTTATTCCTCCGGTTATTCCCGTTCTGATAAGAAGATATGGCATTTGCATCCCCTTCTCTCCTCTTCTGTCCCTGAATGAACGGCTTCTTCACCCCTGATGAGGATCCAACTCCATTTTGGCTCTTATAGGTCTTTAGGTAATTCTCCACCCTTTCTCCGATAGAGACCACATCAGCAAAGTTGGAAGCATTGCACCCCACCAGACGCTCCAGATAAGGTCCAGGCAGCGTACTCATGAACATGTTGGCCATTTCCTTTTCCAACATAGGAGGCTGAACACGGGAAGCTGTATCCCTCCATCGTTGAGCGTATTCCCTGAAGCACTCATTGCTTTTAAGAGACAGATTCTGAAGTTGAGTTCTGTCCGGAGCCATGTCTGCATTATACTGATACTGCTTCACAAAAGCCTCTGCCAAATCCCTCCAGCAACGGATGTGGGCTCTGTCCAGCCTCATATACCATTCCAAGGATGCCCCAGCTAGGCTATCCTGGAAGAAGTACATAAGTAGCTTCTCGTCATCAGAGTATGCAACCATTTTACGGAAATAGGCTTGCACGTGAGTTTTGGGGCAAGAACTGCCATTGTATTTGTCAAATATCGGGACCTTGAATTTCGGTGGCACTCTCACACCTGGGACCAGCCCTAAGTCAGTAACATCTACTCCCAGAAGATTCTGTCCTTCCACTGCTTTCAACCTCTCTTCCAATCTTCTAAACATGGGGTCCATGCCAAAGTCTTCCTGAAGCAAGGGGAACTGATCATCCTGACCATCCTGAATAGGTTGTTGATCTAGGTTGATACGCGGGATCGGGATAGGCCCCGGTCCATTGGGACCATTAGCCTCTCCAGCTGGAGGATCAGCCAACGTCTCCGGTTGAGTAATAGGGGGATCCCTCTGCACCAATAATCTAAGCTCCTGCTGTCCTTGAGCCACCCCTTGAACCAAATCCATGAATTGATTCATGCGAATCTTCATCTCGGCGAGCTCTGCTTGTAGGCTCTCCATTACTCTCTGTTGATTCCTGCGGGTACCGTATCGGTGAATGCCTGAGTCAGCTATCCTGCTAGTGGGACACCAAACAAACTGAGAACACTGTGGCGGTACCTGTTATGCAAGACATGCGGATGACTATGCAAATGCAATGACATGTTTATCAATTCCAAGAGTATTCTACCCCCTTGATTCCAGTCTCACATTTGATAAACAGTGTAAGAAGAAAACCCCGACTAGAATCAAGAAGAAGATTTAAACCCCCTTGAAAAGGATAAACATGTTTTAAATGATATGAATGCAAATGATGTGATGATGTGAATGCAATGCAGTGGCATGTTGTCATACCCCAAAATTTGCCCATTAATATTTCAAGACATTTTTCAGGGCACTCCGACTCATTTTTATGTCACTGATCTTAAAGGAACAAAGGCCCAGCTCACGAATGGCCCAATCCAGAAAATGGCCCAAACTGGCCTGTTCGCTACGCGTTCGCTACACGCTCGCCTAGCGAACGTTCGCTACACGTTCGCTACACGCTCGCCTAGCGAACGTTCGCTACACGTTCGCTACACGCTCGCCTAGCGAAGCTGACAGACAACAGAAAATTTCGGGCTTCATTCTGAGCCCATTAGGTCATGAAAAAGAGCATTATAAATACCAGCACTTCAGTAATGAAAAGGGAGAACGAAAAAGGACGAAAGGAGAACCCTAACAAGCAAACCCTGATACTCATTGGAGGCAAACCTGGAAGGAACTCGGCGGCACCAAGTTCTACCTCCGCCCAATTCAATCCAATTTGCCGATTCGAAGTCACAACTCAGCCGCTAACAGGTTTACATTGCTACCATTGTTTTATATTCTTAATTTGCATATGACTTTATGATTAGATTTATGAAATACCTTAAGCTTGGCATGTGAACTTTAGTATATACCATGCATACCTTAAATGATTAATCGTATAATTGCAGTAATGAGATCCATAAGGCATAAAATTGGTTGAGATTGTACTGATATCATATTCAAAAACCAGCAGCGCTCGCTAGCACATCGCTAAGCAAGCCAGTAGCGAGTACTCGCTAGGCCTTCGCTAGGCGAAGCAGGGGCGAATGGAACCGCGGCTGTTTCATTTTTTTTGGCTGTTCTATCTTATGTTATTATAATTCTGCATCATGTGGTTGGAGTTCATGATTGTTGTGTTTATTTTATGGTGCAACTTTCAATTATATTTTATCTCGATGCTCTAATCCGTGTGTTGAATTGTGTAAAGGTTTACATGTTTCCAAGGAAATGGCCGGCTAGGCATTCCACCTTATGGGTGGGATACCCTTATGGAGATTCAATCTGAATTATTCAATCGATTTTAATGTATTAATTTTATGGCAAAGATCCACCCTAATGGCTTAATTGTTCTTAATGTATTGGTTTTAATATGAATCTAATTACCTACTTGATGACGGCTACCTAATTAATGGTAAAACTTTGCCTTTAAATAAGTGATCTTGGACCTCTCTTTATTGCCTTACGATATTACGGTATTACGGTCATGTCCCGCGAATGTAGGGATACACTTAGCAACGGCCCTTCGGTTAAATCATCATAAAATAAATCATGGTCCCTCGGATGTTGCCTTCGAAAATACGATTTTGTCCCTCGATGACCCTTCGGTGTAGCCTACGGTTAAATGATGATCGTCCCTTCGAATGCTAAGGTATCCTTACAACTGTTGCCTTCAATGACCTATCGATGACCCTACGATGACCCTTAAACATCCAAAGGGTAAAATTACCTACTTCTCAATAGTAAGGACAGTTTTACCCTCATAAGGATAGGAAACGTTCATAACGACCTTAGGAAGGTATAACTCTCAATTACTGGATCATAACCTAAAACATTTTCCACCCCTCACACTTTGCAAATCCTAGAAAATCACCACTTGGTATACATTCATACTAGAATCATTACCAAGTTATATTTTTCTAAACTGTTTTTTTCAAAATCAAACGAGATAAATACTTTGTATACATTCATACGAGAATCATTACATAGTTAAACTCTCTTTTTGAAACATTTTTTAAACAATTCACGAACACTTTTCAGACAAAAATATAAGTGATCCAGCAATTAAGAGCCCATGGATAACCATGGATACAAAGGGTGCTAACACCTTCCCTTTGTATAATGTACCTCCCGAACCCAAAATCTATTGAGGTCTTTCCTGTTCTTTTCCACCTTTCCTTATTGGATAAAAGAAAAGTCGGTGGCGACTCTTGCTATCCGCGACATTGCGATAAAAAGCAAAATACCCCAAGTCAGTTCACCGTATGACACATGTCAATCAGGATTGTTGTATCTGCTTGAACATCTGTCAGGTTGCAATGTCTGGAGAGAAATTCAGAGCACACCAAACAAAGGTCATGGGATGGATCATGTTATCCTTAATATCAACCACCCATTTTGGCGGATTATGGTTTACACCTTATCAACACCCGAGTTTCATTGATATTAAGGATACCTGATCGGATCAACCATGAATCAAGGGTTTGTCGCAAGTCACGAGCATGGAGTTTAGGTTAAGAACCACCCAAAAGGAGTGTACTAAGGTTTAAACCTGCCAAACATGTTCTACAAAAGGTTCCCATAGTCATAATCCCATCTTTCGGATATTATCAGAGGAACGACTACTCGTATTCCAACAATATTCTCAAGAGAGACTCTTATGAGTGTAGTATCGCGTAACAGTCGTATCAAATCTTATATTTGAACGACTTTCGCACTACGTCCTACGAATAGGCCAAGATGGGTTTGGTAAACTAAGGTCCTTGGCTTCTTAGGTCTATATTGGAACAAGTAATGTCTAACCACAACTTACTTATGTGACATTATTGATCTCAACATGACCTCCACCAAGTGAATGGGCTTGCAAGTCAACTCGCTAAGGAATACTCCACACAAGTTGACAGGACTATACCATTCTCCTATCTTAAGTGCACTCGAGTTCGGGTATAGAACTCATCTCACAAAGATCACCAAGCAGCCATAACCAGCCAACAGATACAACAATGATATGTACACAATGCAATAAGGTAAAGCAGGTAAATAAATAACTGTACAAAAGCATGAACACCCAATAAACAAACAAACTACAAAAGCTAGGAGGGACTCGCTTACAGAAGATGGACCAGCAAGAGGTCAACTTCTATAGTCCCAAGCAGAGTCGCCAGCTGTCGCAACCTGAAAAATACAGTGTGCGAAAAAAAACAACCGGCGAAAGAAAATGACAGAAGAGTCACCACCGTGCGTTATTCATCCCAAAGGAGGGAAAGGAAACGCTCGAAGTAAACCTGAAAAAAGGAAAGGACAAGACGGGGTCTCGCAACCAAATCTTGGGTACGGGAGTCGGTTATGCGAAGGGAAGGTATTAGCACCCCTACGCATCCATAGTACTCTACGGGATCCACTTTTGTGGTTTTCGTCTAAAGGGTGTGGGTTTACCTAATGTGTTTATTTACTAAAAAGGTTAAGAGAAATGACTCGCGCGGATGTCGCATCCACTGCATACGTATCTCATCTGAATATGAGAATCAGAGTCTTCGTAGCTCGGCTGACCTATGGGTTGGGGGTAATTGTGCTCGCTAAGACATCGCGTCTTATGCCTACGTATCTCATCTGGAATGAGAATCAGAGCAAACCGTAGTTCGGCTAACTACGGGGTTATGGATTGGGTTTTGGACGAACAACGTTACTACGCAATCTACCGGATGCTCGACCTTTGGAGACTTACTCGCCTGTAGTAGAAGGGGATAACGTGTTGCTTTGGGTTTTAGGGTTTGTGATGCGCGAGGGCAAACGGGTAGTCCTTGACGAAGGAACCGCGCTACATATGGGGATACGAATACAAAACACAAAACATGTATCTCAAAGTAAAATGCCACCAAGGGGCTCAAACATTGCCTCCTATCGAGGTCTTCCAGCTATGAAAGCGATAAAGTATGAGAAAGGGAAAAAATTACCACACGGATAAAGATCCGAAGCTATAGCAGTTAAAGGAGCAAGAAACCCTGAAATCTCTCCAGCTGGACCGTCAAAGGAAATCAGTCAACACGAATAATCAAAATAAAACTCCAGGGGGTATCCCACAAATAAAGTGGGAAACCACACGAGTGTCTCTGCAAAAGCCATGTGAGCCCTCACAAAACTCGACAAAGGGTTAGAGCAACAGGATGGAATCAAGAGAAAACAATGCCATGGAAACACAAGACAGGTTAGAATAAAGAGAACAAAAAAACGAATACTGTCACGTTCGCGATTGCTTCGCCTAGCGAAGGCTTAGCGAAGCGGCTAGCGAGGGCCTGCGGGTTTTGGATTCCTCCTTGATAACAGTTCGATCTTTGTGATCCGAAACCCTGTGGTATCCAACTCATAAACGAAAATGATTAAAACATTCATGGTATTGTTACACATATTCATACATAAATATAAACCCACGGGCAAAACGAGATGTTACCTCATATATTCATAATATTCAAATTCAAGGCGTAAAGTAATAGGAACAAAGGCATACCTGATGAGAGAGACTGATTAGGATTGAATGATACGGCCGGATCTGCAAAGTAGTATTAGGGTTCGTGTGAGGCGGAGTGAACTTCTCAGAGCTGCCTGAAGGTTGCTGCAGAGTAGTTCCTAGGTTTCTTTCTCCAGTCTCTGGTCGTTTCTGTTCAGCCAGTGTTCAGTAGTCTCTTTTTTCATTGACCACTCTGGTATTTATAGGCCAAATTTCGCAGCTTGTGGGCTTTGAATGAGGACAGCTCAGGCCCAAAACTTTTCTGATATTTCTGAAATGCGCGTCCTTCGCCTAGCGAAGGATCTGCTCGCCTAGCGAGCATGACAATACTCTTCGCTAGGCGAAGCATCTGCTCGCCTAGCGAGCATGACAACTCAGCAGCAGATTCTTGCTTCTTCCAGCTTGGCGATTTGCCCGGTGAATAGGCCCCAATTGGACCTGTTGGTAGTACCTCAAGTCTTTTCCTTGTGTTGACTGATCATCTAAGTAGAACCCACAAAATGTCCTGGATGATGTCCGAGCTTCTTGGAGCTAATTCCGATTGACATGATGCAATATGGCATGAAATGCTAAATGGCCTAAAAAATGAATGCATGAATGGGGAGGGCAAATTTTGGGGTGTTACACAAGGTAGTGATAAATTTGATCAAAAGCATGTGGTGAGAAAACCTAGAAACTGGCATAAAACTTTAGATCAAGTTTTGTGGGCTTGTCGAACATCTCCAAAAGAAGCAACAAATTCGACTCCATTTAAGTTGACCTATGGATATGATGCAGTTTTACCAGTCGAAATATATCTGCAATCAGTTAGAGTGCAAAGGCATCATGAAATCCCATCAGATATATATTGGAGTATGATGATGGACGAATTAGTTGATCTAGACGAAGAAAGGTTGCGTGCGCTGGATCTAATAAAGAGACAAAAAGAAAGAGTCAAAAAGTTTTACAATAAGAAAGTAAAATTCAAGACCTTTTTAATTGGTGATCTTGTCTGGAAAGTAATCATTCCTATGGATCGAAAAGATAGATTAATGGGAAAATGGTCTCTTAAGTGGGAAGGACCTTTCCAGATTTTGAAAAGTTTTTCAAATGGTGTGTATGAGATTGAAGAGATAGGAAAAGACGAAAGAATCTTAAAGATAAATGGCAAGTATTTGAAAAAATATAAGCCCATATTGCAGGAAGTAAAAATAGCAGTAGAATAATTGTAAACATAATTGTGATAGCTTTGCCAAACAGAAATGGCATCAAAGTTATTACAAAGAAAGCCTCAAAGGGCTGAGAATGGTTAAACTAATTCGACTATGGTTAAACTAATTCGACTATAATTTGATACTAGCAAAAGTTTCCTTCAACGTGGCAAATTTCCTTTTCTGAAACTGGAGTCGATGATCACAAAGATTTCTGCGGGTAGAGAGAGTCTCAATCTCTTGACTAAGTTGCTGAGCCCTTTCTGCATGTCGAATACCCACCTTAAGTTCATCGTCAAACTCATTTTGCTTAGGTTGCTGTATGGATGCTCTGCGTTTTTTCTCTTGGGAGATTTTTTCTTGAAGAGCTGCTATTTGTTTCTCCCATTTCCGGATATTATCATCACAAGCAGCAACTTCTTTGATATAAGTTTCAGAAAGCTGTTGCAGCTTTGAAACTTTGCCAGTCGAAGTTGCAACAGCATCCCATTCAGCAACTTGAGTCTCAGATTTTGTGGAGATTTGCTGGGAGAGATCTATTCGACGATGAAGGTCTGCGGTCGCCAAGTCAATAAGGGTCATCAGTTCCATCACAAAATTGCTGACCTCAGCAGAAGTTTCCAAGACGTTTATTTGTTTCAAAATCTTCTTGAGTTCAATGTGAGCAATGGCGTTTTCTTCTAAAACTTTGAACAAATCAACATCAAGTATTTTTGTCTTAATCTTGGTCAAGAGGTTGTCAAGAGATTGCGCTTCAGAAGTGGCCCCAGATGTAGTCAAACTGCTTTGCGAAGAATCTTGAAAATTAAAACGAGCGCTAAGCATGGCCTTCAAATATTCTAAGGGTTTCTGCACTTTGAGACTCTCAAGCTCTTTGTGAGAGAAACCCGTTGAACCAGTTGATATGGAACTTCCTTTGGTCTGGTCGGGAGCGGGTTGAGTGCTTCGTCCTAAAATTTGCCCACCATCTGGTTATTTCGACAGGTCATCCTTATCTTTAGCAATTTCTTCTTCATGGTCATCTTCGACCTCAGTCTCCATGTTAGTATCATCACCCTTATTGGCAACATTTAATCCTGGATGAGGAGGAGAATCGTCTTCAGAAGCTTCACTTACTGGAGCGTCGAATTCTGCTGCAGTCTGCCTGTCATGGTCATCTTTGGGGACATCCTCTTCTTGGACTGTCTTTTCCAGAGTTTTCTCAGGGTTCCCTTCGACATCCAATTGTTTCTGAAAATAATTCTAAGTTAGAAGAAAGAAATGCAGTAAAGATGAACATAGATAGTCGAAATAAGGATTTACCTCAGGAATCTCAGTATTAAGACTAGATTTCCCACTCTCTGTATCCTTCGCCTGAAGTTTAGCAGTTGGAGTACTTGGAGAATCTTTGTTAGGTGACTTAACAATGGATCTTTGGGAAGAGACCTTTTTTATTTTCTTCTTCTTCTGAGGAGGAGGGGGGTTTGGCTCCGGAGATTCATCACCAGATTCTTCATTGGAAACTCTCTTTTCTTCTTTCTCCTCTTCTTTCTTTCTTTTTTGGACTGGTGGGGGTTTTCGACTTACCTAGTCATGCAGACCAAAGCCAGTTAGTTTCTTAAAAGGAAAAAGAATAAATGGAAAGGGTGAGGTTTGTACCTTTGTTGAAGGTTTCTTAGCAGCACCTGGGGACGCTTTGAAGAAAGTTTTCTTGGTAGGAATCTTTATGGCTAAGGAAAGAAAAGAAATTTAGAAGCAAATATAAGAAACACATGATAATACAGTTAGAATAACAAAGGAAAAATCATGTTTTCAGTTAACACCTTCAAGAATGGGATCTTCCACGCGAACGTGTTCTATTCCAATATGAAGGTGTCCTTGGTAATCGTCCAGATGATACTTAGTCGGAACCACACGCTCAGCAGGTTTTTTGTAATGTTGACGAAGAATTTTCATATAGTCCCCACAAACGAACCAATCTGGAAATTGAGGGCCAAATGCCACGCCAAATTCAGCATTTGGCAGAGGAGGAAAATTTGGTGGATGACAACTGAAAGCCAGGTCATAGCGCGCCTCTGGTCGAACATTTGAAGGCAATGACAATTTTTCAAACTTCTCCATCAATTTACATTTTAATTCTGCTGCTGCTTCGCGTATGGTTCGACTAAGATCATCAGGTCTATACGCAGTTTCGAAATATTTTTGAAATTTTTGTATTTCTCTAATGTGTCTTTGAATACCTTTTTGGGTCAGATCCTGCACGAAAGCAAAAGCATTTGTTAAATGTGTAGTGAAAGCCGTTACGTCAAAAAATCTGGTAGAATAATAATCCTTCCACCACTCATCAAACTCAGGAGTACAGAGAAAAGATGGTCGAAAGATCACTGGTCGAATATCAAGAGAGTCATCAGTCAACTTCTTCGACAGCTCTTTGCTCTCCTCTTCATTATGAAGGGAGTTGTAAAAAATGATAGACCCTTTCTTCGGGAAGATGGGTCGAGGCTTTATTTGGATCAAGCCAAACTGTCTAGCAACGAGATTGGGTTGGTAGACTATCAAAGCTATTTGGGTTTTGATTGCGTTACGATGGGAAAAAAGGAGCCTGGGGGTTAAAAATGATTCCCACACATCCAAAAATATATTCTCATCCTTCTGCATTTCCAAGGGCAGTTGTTGGGTAAACCATTCAGGTCCAATTTTCCTACTAGCAAAGGGTGCCATGGTCGAAGTAAAATGATACCTTTTGGCAAACATCATGACATAACTTTTGAAAGCTTGTCGAAGGCTAATTCCTTCATCAGTTGGCGTTAGTTGCACCAACCTAGGCCATTCGACAGATCTGTCCTTCACTTGTTCTTCGTCCACTTCTTGTTCTACAGGAAGAGAAGCTTCAAAGGTGGCATTGAGCCATAATTGTAAAATCCAGAAAGGTCCTGACAAATTGATTTTACCTTGGTCTTTGATGGTTTTCAAAAGATTTACACTCTCACTCAAGGATTCGTAAAGATTCGCCAAAATCATTTCACTTAAGCATAGTTTGGTTCCTGCGTGAAGCTGATTGGCCATAGTGATGAATCTCTTGGCAACTTGGAGGGAACGAGAGCAAAACACATTTTTTGATAGCCACAGAGTCAAAAAGGCTATATGTTCGACATCCGAGACTTCTATGGTATCCTTGTCATGATAATGAGACATGAATAAAGAGTATGGAGCAAAGCTAGTGTCGAAAGCTATAGTATCTTCATTTAGGTTGGTGGGGTTGAAATCTATCCCATTGGGGCGAAGACCAACGATGGCTGCTGCGTCGAAGAGAGTGGGTGTAACCATCCCACAAGGAAGGTGAAAAGTGTTATAGGTACTGTCCCAAAAATAGAGGGAAGCTAAAAGCATATTGGGGAAAATGTTGGGTCCTGCTCTCGACAATTGAATGAGGTCGAAAATACCTACTTCATTCCAGAAATCTCCTTTAATCTTTTCAACTTTATCTAGCCAAGATAAATAGTCTGAAGGGTCTTTCGACCATGGACAAGTTCTAAAGATCCTAGTGTAATTCAAATAAGTTAAACTCAACTCTCCATCATCAGTTGAACTTTGTGGGTCATTTTTTTCTACAATTTTCTTTTGGGGTTGAGGTTTCACTCCAACACCTATGGGTTTGGTATGGAAATAGGTGGGAAAAATTCTTTTAGACGATCTGGTTTAATATCTGGATTTAGAAGTGGACCTAACATAGCGTGACAAATTCCAGAAACAAGAACATGAATTAATACCTGGGATTTATAGATACATTCCTTCTTTCTCTCATTGGGAGGTTCAGGAACGTATTGTTGGTTTCCAATAGTCATTGGTCCTTTCAACTCGTGCGCAGGAGGAAGAGTTGAATCTTGATTCTTCTTGGAGTGTTTGCTGCTGGAAGATTTTTGAGGAGCCATTGTTGAGAAGAACAAAGAAACTTTTTCTCAGGAAAGTTGAAGGTTTAAAAATGGGTATGAAGAAAGAAGTTCTGAAGCGTTAAAAAAGTTCAGAGAAAATAGGTTATGGGTATTTATAGAAGGAAGATGATAAAAACGTTTTGAAATTTTAATGATGATCGTGGGACACGTGGCTGATTTTCATGGTGATGATGAAGAGGTGGAAGTTGAAAAAGGCCATGATGTTAGGAAATGATGGAGGTAAGGTCTAAACGTGGGCTAGATGTGACATCTTGGAGAAAGTGTAATGATGAATCCGTATGGGAACTTGAGATTACAAAAGCTTGGAAATAATGAAATTAAATGACATGGCATCAAAACACTGGTTGACAACAAATGATTGTTTCTCCAAAATAGTGAAACATCTTTGCTGGGGGGCAATTTGTATACATGTGTTTTTGACGCCATGAGATTAGTATGCAGAATAGTTCTTTCGACAAATGACGCCATGAAATTAACAGTTTAGTTGATAAGTGTTTTCGACATTTCGACAGATTGGTGGTTCGACATTTCGACAAGAGAAGATGTTTGCAGATGAAAAGACGTCTTTGACAGGCATGAATGATGTTATGGTATTTCGACAAATTCGGCAAGTCTGAAGAGACGCGTCATTTCGACGTGAAGTGAAAATTCAAATTCAAAAGAGTTATCACGTTTGGGAGAAGACGCGTGGAGGCGCCTGGCAAAAGGAAGTCCTGCAGAAAGCCAAATGTCATAGTTTTAGGATTTATTCGTTAGTGACAGTTATTTTGTTTGTATATAAATAGGATAGTTGTTATCAGAATGTGTGTGTGAAAACTTGTACAAAATTCCTTCAAAATACTCAAAGTACCCGTGTGAGAGAAAAGAGTCTTATTTGGAAAATGTACGTGTGAACAAACACCATTGCTTTAAAGTTTTATCTTATAAATTTCAAAGTTCTTTATCAAATTTCCTTTACATTTACCAGTCATTTATCCTTTGCATTTACTTTTCGACAATTTATGCTTCGCCATTTATTTATTTTTCGCCATTTATCTTAGTCTTGTTAACTTTGCTTTTACTTACGCACTTCTAGTCAATATTTTTCGACATGAAAGACTTAGTAAACCAAATAAAGGATACAAAGGTCGTTCTAAAGAGTTATAAAGTTATTTAAATTTGCACATGTCCTAGGATTTGTATGGTTGATCCTGCAAGTAACCCAATTCAACAAGTTTTGGAAAACCAGAGGTTGTTCGCCAAAATCTACAACGAACAAAGCCCTGGTATCACGACATCAAAAGCTTTTTGAAGAATCAAGAGTACCCTGCAGGGGCATCCAACAATGACAGAAAGACTTTGAGAAGATTGGCAGGCAGCTTCTTCTTGAACAAAGACGACGTGCTGTATAAGAGGAACTTCGACATGGTTTTGCTCAGATGCGTGGATAGACACGAAGCAGACATGTTAATGCAGGAAGTTCATGAAGGCTCCTTCGGTACTCATGTCGGCGGACATGCAATGGCTAAGAAATTGTTGAGAGCGGGTTATTACTGGATGACCATGGAATCTGATTGTTTCAAATATGCTCGGAAGTGTCATAAATGCCAGATTTATGCTGATAAGGTGCATGTGCCGCCGAATCCTCTGAATGTGATGTCTTCGCCGTGGCCGTTTGCTTTGTGGGGCATTGATATGATTGGAAAAATTGAGCCGACTGCCTCCAATGGGCATCGCCTCATCCTTGCTGCCATCGACTATTTCACCAAGTGGGTCGAAGAAGCGTCATTTGCAAAGGTCACCAGACACGTGGTTGCCCGTTTCATTAAGAAAGAAATCATTTGTCATTATGGGATTCCCGAAAGAATCATTATTGATAATGGTTTTAATCTTAATAACAAAATGATGAAGGAGTTGTGCCAGAACTTCAACATTCAGCATCACAATTCTTCTCCTTATCGTCCCAAGATGAACGGTGCTGTTGAGGCAGCAAACAAGAACATAAAGAAGATTGTGCAGAAGATGGTCGTTACGTACAGAGATTGGCATGAGATGTTACCCTTCGCCTTGCATGGGTACCGTACTTCAGTACGTACATCGACCGGGGCAACCCCTTACTCCCTTGTGTATGGTATGGAAGCAGTCCTACCTGTTGAAGTGGAGATTCCTTCTCTAAGAGTCCTGTTGGATGTCAAGCTAGACGAAGCTGAATGGATTCGGACAAGGTTCAACGAGTTGAGTCTTATCGAAGAGAAGCGAATGGCAGCCATTTGTCATGCGAAGTTGTATCAGAGTCGGATGAAGAGAGCCTTTGATCAGAAAGTGTGTCCTCGATGCTTCCAAGTCAGAGATTTGGTGTTGAAAAGGATCCTTCCTCCTCAGACAGATCACAGGGGCAAGTGGACTCCTAACTACGAGCGACCATATATTGTCACCAAGATTTTTGATGGTGGGGCCTTAATGCTTGCAACTATGGACGGTGAATACTTCACTTCCCCTATGAACTCAGACGCAGTTAAAAAATACTTCGCATAAAATAGACCCGCTGGACAATAAAAAGAATAGTCCAGGCAAAAATGGGCATCTCGGCGAACCAAGAAAATGAAAAAAGGTTCGGGCAAAAGTTAGGGATTAGAAAATGAAAAGATTGTACACCCGGTAATTTGAAAACCTGAAAAGGAAACTTAGGCAAAAATGGGTATCCCGGTGGATTGAAAACCCGAAAGGGCGATCCAGGCAAAAGTTAGGGATTAAGCGAATGACTGCGTTCTGAGTAGTTCTGAATCCTATCCCGTGTAAATAACTGGAAACTTTCGAAGGATAGGAAACAATCCAATCACTTTTTTTCAGGAAGCTGATCATCTAGAGGATTTTGAAGACGAGCGAGTCATAGAAGAATTGGAACCCGATAGAAATCCATTTCACATTGCCATTAGATTAATTTCTGTTTTTATCTTTTGTGCGATTACCTCTTTCCAGGGATCGCTTCCTGATGTAAATGCCTATTCAGAGGCCATTCAATCAATAAAATCATGTTATTCAGCATATCTTTGTGTTCACTTTCATTTTACTGTTTTGTTTGCAAAAATGACGTCCGAATTTTTGATAAACATTGCATCATGAAACATAAGAGCTTTACAGGTACATGCTTAATAAAAATTTAAAATTGCTGTAAATTTTAAGTGCTTTGGATCGTCTATTCAGAACAGGTACACTCAGGGCATTTCCTTAAGGTACCTAGCAGACGGTCGCGGATGTTTTGCTTCAACAGTTGGTATTTGGTACCTTATCCCTACAGAGCTGGTCCGAGCATTGGATTCTTCAATCCCCAGCCGGTTCTCACTACCGCACTTCCCCAAGCATGTGTTTCAGACTATACACTCCCCAGTAGAGTTGACAGTGCCAGACTGTATATCCCCAGTAGAGTTGACAATGCCAGACTGTATATCCCCAGCAAAGTTGACAGTGCCAGACTGTATCTTCCCAACAGAAACAGCTGCTCCTCAGAGCTCGATGCCAAATCGATGATCTCGAAGCTAGATCCGTGATCTCTTTCCTTGAAGCAGAATCTCAGTACCGCATCGGTGTTTGCTTCCCTTGCTGAGTCCTCTCTTGCAGATTATGGTTGCCAGAACCACCGTCGCTTCCCTCAGCAGCAAGCTTTCAGTGCCAGTCTCTCCCTAGTCAGAGTCTCGGTATTTCGTTATTGCCTGAACACCGCATGGCCGGTCATCTCCCCATAGAGTTCATTGTGTTGTGCATCTCTAACAACAGTGCCAGGGTCCAGAAGATTGTGATCATTTCCCAGCAGATTTCCTTGCCTCGGCTTGGCATTCTCCCTAGCATTTCACATCTCTGCATGTAGAATCATATCGCATTGCATCCTCCCAAATCGCGTAGCATTTCCATTTTCATGGAGCATTACGCCATTGAAAAATTCAAACATACGCATGTAAAGCATAAGACATTCCCGGTATCCCAAGTGATAAACCAAAAGCTTTTTTCCAGTACTCAGACTGAAGGTTGTTTATGACTTATTATCCCCAGCATAGGTCATTGGCCCACGTGCCGCTTCAATTATCATTTTCCCTATTTTTGCCGACGCTGACAGGCATGAAATTTTCCGGTATCCAGACCGAAGTGGCACTCAGGCCAGTTTTCCGATGTTCAAATCGAAGAAGTTTCCGACGTTCAGGTCGATGCAACTTGTGGCATTCAGGCCAGTTTCCGGTATTCAGACCGAAGTGGCATTCATGCTAATTTTTTGATGTTCAGATCGAAGAAGTTTCCGACGTTCAGGTCGATGCAACTTGTGGCATTCAGGCCAATTTTCGGTATCCAGACCGAAGTGGCATTCAGGCCAGTTTTCCGGTATTCAGACCAAAATGGCATTCAGGCCAGTTTCCCGGGGTTCAAACCGATGTTTGATAATCTAGTACCTTTCGATGTTCAGATCAAAGTCATTTCCAATATTCAGACTGATGAGCGGCATTCAGGCCATGGTTATTTCTGTGTTACCATTTCTTTTGGCATCCAGTCTAACATTCTTTTTCGGTGTTCAGACCAACTCTCACCGTACCAGACGGATTCTTTGTTGATGCTCAGATCATGATTTCTGTGTTACCATTTATTTTGGTATTCGAGCTAACATTCTTTTTCGGTGTTCAGACCGACTCTCACCGTACCAGACAAATTCTTTTTCAAGACTATTTCTCTGCCGATTCTGACAAGCATTGTTACTTCATTTTGCACTTCAGTGTAAATTTTCAGGTTTTTATTGTATTCAATCCCTTGATACCTCGAAAGTGAGAAAGTCGTTGCTATCTCCCTTTAGGGTCTCTAGTTGATTGAATAGGGGCAGCTGTAATACCCCAAAATTTACCCTTCATTTTTTCTTGGAAGCATGGGATTGTGTCTTACATTTCATTAGCATCATATTAGGTCATACTCATTGCATACTGCATCAGTGACTTAGGAAATCAGGGTTTGATTGACCACTCCTTAACCAAAGGGAGCCCACACAAAGCAAGACTGAGAATTGGACTCTATTTTCTATGTATACAAGTCTCAAGGGGTTCCATATGTCTTATTATGGTCCCCAGTTCATCAGTGGAAGATTCAAAGCTCTCAGAGTGTGCATCCACACTTAATCAGAAATTAGGGTTTCATGGCTACCTACAACAGGCAATGTTCGGTGGGAAGAAAAGGGGGCTCATTCATGTCATGATTATAGAGGCATCTTGGCCTAAGAAGATCCATAATTATCTCAGAAAGATCCATTGGCAGTCAGTGTAATCAGTTCTTGACCATTTTGCCCTAAAACTAGGGTTTGGTGTAAAATCGGTTTATTTCTGATTCCTTAGGTGAAACTATTTTCCATGGCCCTCCACATGTCCACAAGGGTCTACATACAAAAATTCAGCTCTTTATTTGAGCCAGGGGTGCTTCAATTGATCAATGGAATTGGGAATCAGACAGTTTGGGAAAAGTCAACTGTGGGGCCAAAAAAGTCAACTCCTGACATTTTGAAAGTGGAATCTCAAAATTCATGCCTAAGGGATCCTACATGTGAAATTTAATCAAGGTTGGATCATGGATTTCATTTAATCAAGAGTTTGAAAAGTTACTAAATTTGGAAATAGTTGACTTTCCATTTAGGGCAAGTTTTCATGATTGTTGCACCCACTTTAAGCCCATTTTACATCAAGATGCAAGCTCCATTTGAATATTTCTCCAACACGAAAGTTGTTCCTCTTGTTCCAAGCTTTCTAGAGATATAAAGTTTGTTTCATTTGGATTAAAATTGAGAAAGTTATGCTTGGTCAAAGTGAGACATTATTTTAGAACACTTAGAAAAGTTTCTAAGTCCAAAATTTGCAAACTTTGTCAAGACTTATGGGCCAGTTTTCTTGCACTTCAAGGCATCTTTTGAAAATACTTTTGTCATGACAATTGCATCTTGCCATGTCCTCTTTCACATCCTTTTGGAACCATCTCATTTGGATCATTGGTTTGAATGATACACTCATCTAAAGTTGGTACCATAGACTGAATTTTTTGACAGCATTTAAGCCAAACTGGCCCAACCATTTTGCAGTTATGGAACCTGAACTTTATGGCCATTTTTCACCTCTTTCCACTCATCATTTCAACTTGTGTTCAACATGAAAGATGTTAAGCTCCATGCCCTCTTTCTATTGTTTGCATTGCCTTGCCATTTGATTACATACTCATCAAGATACAAAGCCTCAAAGTCACCTTGTTGGACTTATTTCCATGCCATGCCGCACAAACCAAAAAATGACCAACACATGCTTTTCCTCATTTGGTCATGCACTTTTATGTTCACTCACTTAAGTTTTGCCACATTTAGCCATTTCTTTTCACACCTCATTTTTATACCTTTTGTTCATGAACCAAATCAAGCATTGCAAGCTCATTAAGACACATTAAACCCTACATATATAAGCTTAGAAACCCTAATCTGAAAGATAGAGGCTGTTGTACTTCGAGCTAGGCAAGACAAGAGGAAAAAGACCAAGTTGCATTCTCTTCCATTTTCATAAGTTCTTGAAGTTTCAAAGAGCATATCATTTTCTTCCATTTTCCTCCACTACCAAGAAGTAGTAGACTGTTTTCCACTAGGTAACCTCCTTATCCCAACCTTCCATGGCCATGAATATCTTGCTTGCTCATTATTGTTTTTCATGCTTGCCATGCTTATGCTTACTATTGTTTTCATGTTATGGCCATGCTTGTATCATGCTGTTTTTCCATGTTAACATCGTGCCCTACTTGTCCATGAAACCCTCACCATGAGACTTTGTTTTGGAGCTTGAGTTCATGCTGTTATTTTCCACCCATAACCGTGTTCATATGCCTACCTTGCTGTTCATTTTTCTTCATGCTAAAGTCATTATTTTCAATGAAACAAAATACCATGTTGTACTACTCATTTCATACATAAACTTTGGTCTTTACTTCATGATGTGTGATGACCTATAGCGTTTGTATTTTGGAGATGAAGTTTTAAAAAATTATATTGCACTTGGCCGCGTCTCACGTCTGCATGCCTAGGGTTTGGTTTGCATGAGAGAGACAGTGAGGTGTCACGCCAGAGTCCCTTGGATCGTGCGCGTGTTCTCTTAATCCTGGCCATTGTTTCTCTTTTTTGTCCTATATGACTTAAAATCCACATGACCCATTGATATGTATGTTACATGTTTATTTTAAATGAACATTTTATTATTTTGTCACGCGTAACTGTTCACCTGGGCTGGGCTTAGCGCCTGTTATCCACACTCCACTCAAGGCCCACCACTAACACACTTCTATTTCCAATTTCATTTTTTATTTTTTATTTCCGATATTTTTTTTGGTTTTGTTTTAATTAATAAAAATATTTTATTTATTAATAAAAAATACCAAAAAAACTTTTCAGATTTCTTAATATTTTATTTAATTTATTTTAATTTTTATTTCCATATTTATTTAATGTTAATATTTTATTTTAATTATTTGTTTCAAATAGTCCATTTTAACACACATATTTTTATTAATTTTATTTTCTTGACTTAAAATTATTTTTAGGTTTTGATTTTTGGGATGAGGGTTGACCAATGTCTCATGGTCAACCTGACTTTTTATTGGAATTTTATTTCCCATTTTTAATTTATTTTGGATTTATTTATGACCTAGTTTGCTTGGTTGACTTTTCATTTGACTTCTGTTTTATTTCAATTAATTTACATACCAATTTTCATTATTTTTGAAATCATTTTGGGGGATGATGATGTCCTGACCCCACCTTACTTAGTTTAATTTTTAATAATTTTTGTGATTAATTTACTATTTATTCTTGATTTATTTCTAACCTAGTCTTGTTGTTTGACTTTTGGTTTGACCTTTGCTTTGATTCAATTAATTCAATAACCAATTTTTATTATTTTTGAAATATTTTTGGGGGATGATGATGTCCTGATCCACCATACTTAGTTTAATTTTTCATAATTTTCTTGATTAATTTACCATTTATTCCATATTTTTTAAGTTGATTTGACTTTACAGTTGACTTTTCCATGATTGATGTTTGACTTAAGGGATTGCTTAGGGCAACTGAAGAGATCTTTTGATCCTCCCTTGTTCATCTCATATGCCATGTATTAGAGGCCTTTCATATTGATTTTATTTGATTCTTGCATCATTTCCCGATTAAATTATTCATTGATCCTTTGTGTGCATAGTTTCACCTGTCTGATTCATCTGATATTTTTTACACTTGTTTCTTTCATCCATGCTTCTATTGTTTGATTGCTTAACATGTCTATACTTCTCATGCATTGTCTAATGCTTCATTATTTCATTCTTTGATTATTTGACTTGATCATATACTTGTTTATATATCTTATTGTTTGATTAACTGTGGCCTACTTGTATGTTGTATAAGGCACATATTACTATTGTTTGCTTGCCATGAACAACCCCCATTCATAACAAATGTACCCCTCTCCCATGAAGTGTATAATGTTTATTCTCTCATTCTTTGTTCATCTGTTAATACAAGAATTAAAACGAAAATGCGATAACCATTTCAAAAGAAGATCAAACCCTCGATCCAACGTCGAGTATCATTTTCAAAACTTAACAGAACCAACACGTATTCATCCGTCCTTTTGTAAGTCGATTGCTTCATGCATAACCATTTCTCTTGTAAGTTAATTGCTTTAGGCATCGCCATCTACCACCTGTAAGTCGATTGCTTCGTGCATCGCCATCTACCCTTACCCCTGGTTCCTCTCCTTGCTCCATTCGTCGATTCTTTTTCCGTTTAGGTAGCACCCATTAGGTAGAACCCTTTGTATGATAACATGGGTAGGATTCCCATATCCTTTTGTATGATAACATAGGTAAGATTCCCATATCCTTTTGTATGATAACATAGGTATTATTCCCTTATTCTTTTGTATGATAACATAGGTAGAATTCCCTCATTCCTTGCATGCTAACATTAGGTAGATATTCCCATTTGTAAATCCTAACACATAGGTTCACATTGCATGACAACTCTAGGGCAGAGCTTCCCCACTTTTTAGACCTTCCGTGCGTCTTTGATCCTGTGGCATGTAGTCCTTTCTATTAGAGGTAACTGCCTAAGACTCGATTCAGCGAGCTGCGACATCTGCTGCTAGGACGTGAACACATTGCCCACTCTCCTTTGACACAACTGGTGTCATCCTTTGTAAGTCCATGTTCAGATGGCAATCCCTAGTTAGCCGAACTACGACAACTCTGATTCTCATGTTCAGATGAGATACATAGGCACAAGATGCGATGTCTTGCCGAGTTCTTTGACTGACAACTAACAACTAATCCTTGTTTGCTTTTGCCCTCGTTGCGATTCTTTTCTCTCGCACTTGTTGCGATCGAGACCTTCCCTTTCTCTTGCCCTAGTTGCAATCGAGACCTTTGTTCCCGTAGTTAGTTGAACTACGTTTTGCTCTGATTCTCATTCTAGATGAGGTACGTAGGCATAAGACACGATGTCTTAGCGGGCACACATCTCTTTAACCCATAGGTAGCCGAGCTACGAAGACTCTGATTCTCATATTCAGATGAGATACGTATGCAGTGGATGCGACATCCGTGTGAGTCATTTTCTTTTGACTTTCTCTTTTAGTAAATAGTACATTAGATAAACACACACCCTTTAAACAAGAACAACAAGAGTGGATCCCGTAGAGTACTACGGATGCATAGGGGTGCTAATACCTTCCCTCCGCATAATCGACTCCCGAACCCAAGATTTGGTTGCGAGACCTTGTCTTTTCCTTTCCTTTCTCCAGGTTTACTTCGAGCGTTTCCTTTCCCTCATTTGGGATAAATAACGCACGGTGGCGACTCTTATGTCATTTCTTTTTTTCTCCGGTTGTGTTTTTTCGCAGGTTGCGACACTTGCCATAATCCCTAATTTTTGCATAAGTTTCCCCAAGGTGGGGTACTCAACTTATCGGGAAATTCTTTTATGTTTTATGTCTCTAATTTTTGCCTGGATCACCCTTTCGGGTTTTCAACCCACCGAGACGCTCCTTTTTGCCTAAGCCGCCCTTTCAGGTTTTCAACTCAGCGAGATGTTCTTTTCTTTTTTTAGGCGAAGTATTTCTTGATTGCATCTCCGTTCATAGGACGAGTGAACTCTTTACCATCCATAGTTATAAGAATCAATACACCGCCTGAAAAGGCTCTCTTAACAACATATGGGCCTTCATAATTGGGAGTCCATTTTCCTCTGGAATCCGGCTTGAACGACAAAATCTTCTTGAGCACAAGGTCACCTTCTCTGAACACACGGGGTTTGACCTTCTTATCAAAAGCTTTCTTCATTCTCTGCTGATATAACTGACCATGACACATGGCAGTTAATCTCTTCTCTTCAATTAAATTCAACTGATCAAACCTGGTCTGACACCCTTCAGCTTCAGTCAACTTGGCTTCCATGAGCACACGTAATGACGGAACCTCAACCTCTACGGGGAGCACTGCTTCCATACCATAAACAAGAGAGAATGGGGTTGCCCCTGTTGAAGTGCAGACAGATGTACGATACCTATGTAAAGAAAATGGGAGCATCTCATGCCAATCATTGAATGTGACAACCATCTTCTGGATAATCTTCTTGATATTCTTGTTCACAGCTTCAACAATCTCATTCATCTTGGGTCTGTAGGGAGAAGAATTATGATGTGCAATCTTGAAGTCTTTACAAAGAGCTTCCACCATATTATTATTCAAATTCGATCCATTATCAGTAATGATCTTACTTGGCACACAATACCGGCATATGATCTGATTCTTGATAAACCTTACAACAACTTTCTTGGTTACATTCGCATACGATGCCGCTTCAACCCATTTTGTAAAGTAGTCAATAGCCACTAAAATGAAACGATGTCCATTCGAAGCTTTGGGCTCCATCATCCCAATCATATCAATTCCCCACATGGAGAAGGGCCACGGGGAAGAGATAACATTCAAAAGTGTCGGAGGAACATGAATCTTATCAGCATATATGACACTTGTGGCATTTCTTCACAAACTTGCAACAATCAGATTCCATTGTCAGCCAATAGTAACCTGCTCGCAACATCTTCTTTGCCATTGCATGTCCATTGGAATGAGTGTCAAAGGAACCTTCATGCACTTCGGTCATCAACAAGTCTTCTTCCTGTCTATCCACGCATCTAAGCAGAACCATATCGAAGTTTCTCTTGTATAGTATGTCACCATTCAAGTAGAAATTACCGGCTAATCTTCTCAAAGTCTTCTTATCTTTCAAAGATGCCCCAGGCGGGTAAATCTGACTTTGAAGGAAGCATTTGATGTCGCAATACCACGGCTTCTCATCTTTGATCTCTTCAACAGTAAACACATGAGCTGGCCTATCAAGATGCATGACAGATAAATTAGGAACCTCATTCTAATACTTCACTACAATCATTGATGCCAACGTTGCAAGAGCATCTGCCATCCGGTTCTCATCTCGAGGGATATGATGAAATTCAACCTTTGTAAAGAAAGTTGAAATCCTCCTTGCATAATATCTATATGGTATCAAACTGGGTTAATTCGTCTCCCATTCTCCTTTGATTTGATTCACAACCAAAGCTGAATCACCGAAGACATCTAAATACTTGATTCTGAGATTCATGGCCTCTTCAAGCCCCATAATGCAAGCTTCATATTCTGCCATGTTGTTTGTACACTTGAAAGTCAATCTAGCTGTAAATGGTAGATGTGTGCCTTGAGGAGTAATAATCAATGCCCCAATGCCATTTCCATATTGATTAATAGCTCCATCAAATACCATGCCCCAACGGGAACCAGGTTCTGGCCCTTCTTCTAGCAATGGTTCATCACAATCTTTCATTTTCAAGTACAAAATATCTTCGTCTGGAAAATCATATTGCACTGACTGATAATCTTCAATTGGTTGGTCAGCCAAATGGTCAGCCAAGATACTACCCTTGATCGCTTTCTAAGATCGGTATTCGGTATCATACTCTGATAACAACATCTGCCAACGGGCAATCCTCCCAGTTAAAGCAGGCTTCTCAAATATATACTTGATTGGATCCATTTTGAATATCAACCAAGTGGTATGATTCAACATATATTGACGCAGACGGTTAGCAGCCCAAGCCAATGCGCAACAAGTCTTCTCGAGCATTGAATACCGAGTCTCACAGTCGGTGAACTTCTTACTGAGGTAGTAAATTGAAAATTCTTTCTTCCTAGTCTCATCTTGCTGACCTAGAACACAACCCATACTATCTTCTAGTACTGTCAAATACATGATCAACGGTCTTCCTTCAATAGGTGGAGACAAAATCGGAGGCTCAAGCAAATATTTCTTGATGCTATCAAAAGCTTTCTTGCAGTCTTCGGTCCAATCACAAGATTGATCTTTCCGAAGAAGCTTGAATATAGGCGCACATGTGGTAGTCATGTGGGAAATGAATCTGGAAATATAATTCAAGCGGCCGAGAAAACCTCTGACTTGCTTCTCAATTTTGGGCGCATGCATCTCTTGTATTGCTTTGACCTTGGCATGATCAACTTCAATACCCTTCTCACTGACAATAAAGCCCAACAACTTACTAGAACGAACACCAAAAGTACACTTATTGGGATTCAAGCGGAGTTTATACTTCCTCAGACGCTGGAATAGCTTCAACAAATGCTCAACATGTTCCTCTTCATCAATCGACTTAGCAATCATGTCATTGACATATACTTCAATCTCTTTATGCATCATATCATAAAAAAGAGTAGTCATTGCTCTCTGGTAAGTTGCACCAGCATTCTTTAGACCGAAAGGCATCACTCTATAACAGAATGTTCCCTAGGGTTTAATGAATATGGTCTTCTCCATATCTTCGGGTGCCATCTTGATCTGGTTATATCCGGAAAATTCATCCATAAATGAAAAGACTTTGAATTTAGCAGTATTTTCTACCAACATATCAATGTGTGGCAGAGAGAAATCATCTTTCATACTGACTTTATTCAAATCTCTATAGTCAACACACATGCGGACTTTTCCATCTTTCTTCGGCACAGGCACAATATTGGCCACCCATTATGGATACTCAGTAGTCACAAGGAAACCGACATCAATCTGCTTATGGACTTCCTCTTTGATCTTCACAGCCATATCAGGATGCGTTCTTCTCAACTTCTGCTTAACTGGCGAACATTCTGGCTTCAACGGCAATCTTTGCTCCACTATATCAGAATCCAACCCAGGCATGTCTTGATAGGACCAAGCAAACACATCCGAATACTCTTGAAGAAGATCAATCAACCCCTTCTTAGCAACTAGACACAGTCGAGACCCAATCTTGACTTCCTTCACATCATCTTCGGAACCCAAGTTGACTAGCTCAATCTGCTCTTCAAACGGCTGAATAATCTTCTCATCTTGCTCAAGAAGACGAGACAATTCATTACTCACTTCTACATCACTTTCCTCCTCGGCTTCAAACACAGGGAATTCAAAATTTGGAGAAGGAGAAGGATCATTGTATTCAATGGGGTTAGAAACCAACTTGCATAATGATTTTATATTTTGATTTTATAGAAGTGAATTTGTGACCAAATATTACGCAGATGGACAATTATATTATTTATTTATGTTTTTTGTGATTACCATTTTCATAAATAAGCAAAAAGTAAAAATAAACATCAAAGATGTGGATGAATAGAATTAATTTTATTGATGATCAATTTAAAATGCCCAAACAATGTTCACTTCTCCCTTAGGCATAGGATAAGGATTTTTAAATATAAAAGCAATTACTTAGATCGATGCAAAATAACAGGAATATCAACAGCAATCCAATTGTTGCATGTCTGTCCATGCGTCACAAAGTTGGTGCAATCTTCCTCTTCATTATCCTCTAGCACAGCAGCTAAGTGTTGTTCATTCCCATGAATGAACCCTCTGCTACGGAAGCTGAGTTGCATCTCTTCAGATCTAACGGTTGACGAGCCCTTCTGGACCCCCAAACCAGTTCTTCCCTTGTTGTTGGCACTTCTACCACGCGCCCCCACTGATCAACAGGACTTTCTTCCACAATCTTCTGTACATATTTCAGAGAGGACATAGGTGCCCCAACTCTCTTCTCAGCAGCAATAGATAAGGCTTGGAACGGATTCCAACCTCATCCTTAGCTTCCACATACGAGAAAGATGACAGATGGCTAACCAACAGTGCTTTCTCACCTCCTACAATCACCAACTTGCCATTCTTGACAAATTTGAGCTTCTGATGCAGAGTGGAAGTAACAGCCCCTGCCTCATGAATCCATGGCTTCCCAATAAACAACTGTAGGCCGGGTGAATATCCATTACCTGGAAAGTAATCTGAAAGTCACTCGGACCTATCTTGACTGGAAGGTCCACTTCTCCAATAACTGTCTTACACGAGCCATCAAAGGCTTTGACAATTACTCCATTGTGCCTCATAGGAGCTCCTTGGTAAGATAACTTTGACAATGTTGACTTTGGAAGCACAATGAGTGACGACCCAGTGTCAACTAGCACGTTTGACAAAGCATCTTCTTTGCAATTCATAGAAATGTGCAAAGCCAAATTATGATTTCTTCCCTCCTCAGGGAGTTCTTCATCGCAAAAGCTCAAATTATTGCATGAAGTGATGTTAGCCACAATGTGATCAAATTGATCCACAGTAACATCTTGCTCCACGTATGCCTGTTCAAGAACTCTCTGGAGTGCTTCTCTGTGCGCTTCAGAATTCAAAAGCAGAGACAACACATAAATCTTTGAGGGGGTCTGGAGCAACTACTCAACCACGTTAAATTCACTCCTCTTGATCAGTCGGAGTACCTCATCATCATAACTATTGGCTTTCAAATTGCTGGATTCACCAGACTTATCTCTTGAACAACCAATCGGATCTACATTAGGCACCTATGCCTTCTTACCAACAATCAACTCTTCTTTATTCTCCGGGAACACCGGTCTAAAAACTCGACCACTGCGGGTCACCTTCGTAATATCTGCAATGCTCACTACTGAACTGGTCGTAGGCAACGGGACCTCTTGACCATTCTCCATCATCGTAGCATTGTATTGATACGGTACAGCCTTATCAGATGCATACGAGACTGGGCCCGCTAACCGTATTACCAACGACGAAACTGATCTATTGTTGACGTTCTGGATACTGCTGCTATTGTACTGAATTACTAACCGCCCTGGTTGTTTGAAAACGGGCACTATGACATTGACATCGTCATCTGCATGACGGGATTGAATAATCTGAATCACGCCTTCATCCATTAGACGTTGGATGTCCCTTTTCACTACAACACACCCCCTTGGGTTCATGCTACAAATATCACAACCATCGTGATCATGTTCACAGTCGCTCACCAAACAGATATCTTTATGCATTTGCACCAAAGATTTTCGGATAAACCGGACATCGAAAACTTTGAATTCACTTGGACAACCGTCCACCATGTTAACTGAAGAATTCCCATGAGCGGGCAAAGGATTAGCTTTCACATTAGGCGCGCGGTCTTCAAAAGACACCATGCCACTCTTCATAAGCTTTTGCACCTCATACTTCAGTGGATAACAATTCTCAATATCGTGCCCAGGTGCACCCTGGTGAAAAGCACAACGAAGTTCGGGTTTATACCACCAAGGAAGTGGTTCTGGGATCTGCGGTGGATTCCTTGGTTGAATCAAATTTTTGAGGACCAATGACGGGTACAGTTCTGCATGACATAAGAATCGAGTCAAAAGAGACCTTCTTCCTCTCAAAGTTCTGTTGCTGGTGATGATTGTTGTTGGAATTATTGTTGTTGTAGGTGTTTGTTCTTTGTTGCGGTTGTTGTTGTTGACGTTGATTTGATATTGATGTTGTTGTTGTTGAATTGGTGTTGTTTGTTTATTGTAAAATACTGGAATGACGGAAGATACTTGATGATGATGATGTTGACGAGGTGGCGGATTTCTTCCGACTTGAGGCCTCTTGTGCCTCCCACTAGAAATTGTGTTTGTTTCACTATCCTTCCTCTTACTGAAACTACTCCCATACTTCTTGCTTGTCGATGCTTTATCTTTCGACAATCGTCTTTCACGGACCCCTTCTTCAAGTCTCATCCCCATATTTACCATTTCGGTAAAATCACTGGGGGCACTGGCGATCATACGTTCATAATAAAATGAACTCAGGGTTTTTAGAAAGATTTTCGTCATCTCTTTCTCCTCCAAAGGAGGAGTGATCTGGCTAGCCAACTCCCTCCAACGCTGGGCATACTCCTTGAATGTCTCCATATCTTTCTGAGACATGGACCTCAGCTGGTCCCTATCCGGCGCCATATCAACGTTGTACTTATACTGTTTCACAAAAGCCTCACCTAGGTCATTGAAAGTGTGGATGGTTGCACTATCTAATCCCATATACCAACGGAGTGCAGCACCTGTCAAGCTATCCTGGAAATAGTGAATCAGCAACTGGTCATTATCTGTTTGGGTTGACATCTTGCGGGCATACATCGCAAGATGACTGAGTGGACAAGAGTTCCCTTTGTACATCTCAAAGTCAGGCACTTTAAATTTCACTGGGATTTTCACATTGGGCACTAAGCACAGTTCAACAGCACTCTTCCCAAACAGATCTTTGCCTCTCAACGTTTTCAATTCCTTGCGCAGCTCAAGAAATTGGTCCTTCATCTCATCCATCTTCTCATAGACATCCGGGCCTTCAGACGGCTCAGAATGATAGATGGTGTCCTCTACACGAGGCAAAGTGTGCACAACTGGAGGTGGCACGTGTAAGACCTTAATTTTGACCCTAAGATCCCTCATGACATCATATCGTTTGCTCATTGCATTGCCTCAAGGATCATAGCATCTTGACTCCTTTACCCTAGGGTTGGGACTTGTGTGAGTTGGTTTGAGACCACCAAGCATGCTTGAATTGTATATTATTGCTTTTCTTATTTTGTTTACTAACCAAAAGCACAAAAATATGTCACTAACTTGTTTGTTTTGAAGCTTAAGCAATCATGAGATCCAAGGCTCCTAGAAGGCTCTTATGGTCATTGAAATGGCCAGATGAAGATAAAAGAAAGCATGACAATGGTTCCCAAATCTCTTAATCATCATATATGTCTCCCAAGTATATCAATTTGTTAATTTTATCAGGACAAACCAAAGGGCTTGAGGATTGTTTCCCAAGGAAACCCTAATTCAATTGTGCATTGACTGTGCCTTGCTCATGAAGCAACCTCAACCCATGATCAAATTCAATCAACGGAATTTCTTTAATTCATTATTTTGTGCATATATGAGCCTATGTGAGCATCCTCAATCATTCATTCAAAAATATTTGAAGTTTGGACTTGAGAAGTTGACCAGTCAAGTCATCTGACCAAACTGAAATCCACTGAGACCTAACTTTTGATGTGTTTGGCAAATGAATGTGACCCTAAGATAAAAAATGTTCTTAAGAACCATATGCACAACTTTCATGTTCATTAAAAATTCATTTGAAACTTGGAAGGTTATCATTCATTTCAAAACATTGTAGGTCATTTTGACTGAAACCCTAATTTTGGGTCAACTTCCCAAGGACCTAACTCACTCATTTTTTATGATTTTGAGGTTAGATCAAGTTAATTGGAAAGTTTGAGATATCTACTTCAATTGTTATGTTGGACAAAATTTCATAATCCTAAAAGAAACACATATGATAATACAAAACATTATAGGTCACTTTGGACCAAAGCCATTGAAACTTGAAAAAGTCCAACTTCAAGTGCCCATAAGGTTCTCACCAAAAATCCAAATGATGAAAAATTTAAGTCCAAATTGATCATCTTGAAAATATCTACAACTTTGATGTTGGAGGTGTTTCAATTTGAGGCATGAATCACTGAAACATAAGGGCTCGAAGTTGGTCACTTTTGGCAAATTTTTCAAAGGCATGTTTTGTACATCAAACTTCCTGACCAATTTTCATAAATTTCCAAACTCCAAATGGAATTTTGCCCAACATAGATTTTGTTCCTTATGTCAAGACCTTTCTAAACATTACTCACATGCCTATGTTTAGATTTTCCATGTGGGACTTACGAAGAGGGGAACATTTGTGAGCATTTATGCATTTCACATGAACTCTTCATACACCAGCAATCACCCTTCAAATTGCACGTCCAAACTTGCTTCAAATGAGCTCAGCATTCATTTCCAATTGCTTTTGGGCCTCACATGCGCCTGTATAGGCCCATGCATGGAGGACCCAAAGCTTCATGCACACGGTTTTGGCACTCCATTTGCTTACATTCCATCTATAAATAGCATGCTCACTTCATTCATTGATGATCCTTGAATCAACCTGAAGCTCTACAGAAATTGAATCCCAACCACACTAGAGGAAGTCTGAATTTTCATTTCTCTTTTCAAGTTTGAATTTCAACAAAATCAGTTGATCTTCAACACTTATTCCTTAGCCTTGCACTCATACCATACCTCAAGAACAAGCTGCAAGCAAGAGTTTGGCTGGATCGTGCTCATCGAAGCTGCACTTCAAAGGTTTACATCTCAACTGTTTTGATCTGAATCTCCTTATATGATGTGATTTGCTTGTGTTTGTTTGGTCCTCTGAAGTCCTCGTGTGAGAGGCAAGCCAATGATGGCTTTAATTTCATGAATTGATGCATTTCAGATTAAACACCTGGATTTTCCATCTCAGATTTCTCTTTCCATAGAGATCTTGAGAACAATCCAAGGTTACAGGGGTGATGTACATCACCCCAGCTTTAATTTGGTATAAGGCACATGTAGTTTGGTTGAGGTTGCAAAACCTGCAACTGGTGGCCGGTTTCTATTTGATCACCGGAGAAGACGGTGGTTTCCACCACCGTCCCCACGTGGACGGCTTGAATCCCTTGGATCTCACATGCAGGATCTAATCTTGACCTTTGCTCTTTATGAATTTTTTAAATCCAACATTTGACGCTGTTGACTAATGAACACAATGCGCGCGCGCCTCATGGCCTTTGGATTGTCCACGTCAATTAATGAATGTTGATCCAAGCGCTGTGGATTTTCCAGTTTTTATTAATTTCAGTTTTATTTTCTTTAATTCCTTTTATTTTCAAAAATTCATAACTCTTTTATTTGGAATCACAAAAATATGGGACCAATTGCAAAAAATTTCTTTTAAAATCTAGTTTCATAATCTGATTTTTAATCATTTTTGTGGTTCCATTTAATATTTTTTATGAATTATTTTGTTTTTAATTGTTTTTAATTCATTTTAAATACTTTTTGAGATTCAAAAATTCCAAAAGTATTTTCTTAACATATTTGGATCATGATAAGTCTATGAAAATATTCTCATCAATTTCTTAATTGATTTGAGATTTATTTGAGATTTTAATTCATTTGTGTTATATTTTAATGTTTTTAATTGATTTTAAAATAGTTTCTGTTTTAAAAAAATGTTGAGAAAATTTGTCAAACCTTGTTTGACCATGTTAGACTTATGATGATCCAATTGGACTTATCCAAGTTGATTTGAATTGGATTTGAAGTTTGACCTTACTTTGTTCATTTTATTTTATGTATTATTTTAATTCCAAAAAATTACCAAAAATATGTTTGACCTTTCTTGACTTCTAATCTTCATTTCACTTCTGTTTACCATTGATTGATGTTGATTCCATTCACATTTGATCATTATGTTTTGGTTATGTCATTTGAATTTTCATTTTGTACATTCCATCTTCATCTCTCATCTTCTTCTTTTTTCTTTTGACCAATGAGTTAATGATTTGTGGTTAGCCTTGACATATGAGGGGCTTAACCTTCTTTGATCCAAATCAAATTCAACTTGATCAGAGATCAAGTGAATTGCTTTGTGTCCAAGATATGTTGCTTCTTGGTCAAGCAAAGAACTTAAAATCCATACAAGGTCATTCTTCTTTTCTTTTGGCATGGCAAGTTGTAGGAGCTTGGCTTATTAGTCATGATCTCTAACTTGTGTTTATTTGCCTATAGTTTTATTGATCGGCCTCAGATAGGTGTGACTACTACATTAGTCCACTTACGATTGCTTAACATAGCGCTAAATTGCCTTATGGCACACTAACACTAACTACTAATTACTAACTTTTAATTCAAGCATTTAACTCTTGCAATTTACTTTAATGTAATTTAATTTCTTGCTCATTTATTCATATTTCCTTTTTCTTTTGCTCACTTGAGCTCATGTATATGTTTATGCCATTTTCCTTTTGCTCACTTGAGCACATTATTGTGTAAACATATTGTTGCCTTGTGCTTGTTTTGTATTTTTTTTTTGTGTGAACCAATGCAAAAAGGAGAAAAGACTTAGAATTAGGACCTTATCTATGCTTAATGTAGTTCAAGAGCAACTAGGCCTCATGCCTTTAGAATGCTAAAATTGATTGAAGAGCAACTAGGCCTCATGCCATTAGAATGCTTAATCTTGAAGTTGTCTTCAAAGGATCCCTAATCCAAAACTCTTTCTTTGTCCATTCCTTTTATTGCATTGTGAACTTTTTGATTGTTTGTTCTTGTGTGATAGGGATTCCAAACTTGAGATAGTAAGAAGGATCATTGTCATGAGCATCCAAGTTAAGAAAGACAAGCCATTTGGAGATCCTAGGAGCTTGATTGAATATTTATTTGATTGCTTGAGTTAATTGCTAAGTCCAAAGGAAAGGAGCATCTTGAATCATCTTTATGATCTCAAGAAAGGAACTCCAAGGGTTTTAATCTCTTCTCTCATCTTTGCATGTTTAGGACCAGCCCTTCTCTTCTTCTCTCCACTCTAGCCCAAGCCAAACTCATTTTGTGCAAACATTGACATTGTTTTCAAAACTAGAAACCTAGGCCATATGCCTTTGATTTTTCAAACTTTTTTCATTAATACCTATTTTGAATTGAATCTTAAGTCAACTTTGACTTTATTTTGTGAATACTTCTAATTTGTAAATACAACTCACTTCAAATTGTTTTTCTGGTTCCAATGACCACCTTTGTTAAAACCTTTTTCATAAACATTAGCCATAGATTTGAGTTATCATAGTGGTTGATGTAAACATCACCTTATCCTTAGTGATTGGACTATAAGTCTTCCATACTTATTATAGGGTGGATCCCTCACTAGCACGTTGAAGATCTCCTTACATGGTGGATTGTTGGTTTAGGTTGATTTTTCTCCCTTTGATAACAAAAGACCTTAAGGCTTTTGACAAATCAATTCACCAATTCTTTTTTTGAAATTTTTACCCCGAACTACGAGGTTTTGATCCTACCTTTGTAATGGTACGTAGGCAATGGGTTTATCCATTCAAACAACAAAATTGTAAATAATTTGTATATTCTTTTCTCATCTCCCCAATCATGTTTGCACAAATATTTTCACAAATACCAACCTATCATACAACTTTACAAAAAGGGCTCCCTTAGAGTACTAAGGATGTTTTGGGTGCTTAAAACCTTCCCATTGCATAATCAACCCCCTTACCCAGATCTCTGACATTTTTATTAGTTTTTGATTTGATAAAACTTCTCGGTTTTTGTTCGCTTTCTAACCTTTCATTTGGATAAATAGAAGTGCGGTGGCGACTCAAATTGTATGATTGACTTTTGATTTAGTCAATGAATATAAAGGTAACGAATACCCCGCTACAACACGGACATGACCGAGCTAGATGACGGCATGGAAGCAAAAGTGGAAGCGAAACCTTCTAGCACAAAATTGGGCGGCATTCCATAAGGGAATCCAGCAGGCAGGTTCGGAGCAAACTGGGCGGTGGCAGCAGGCACAGTAGAGGTAACCACTTCAGAAATGACAGTCCTCGCAGGAGGAGTTGTAGGTGTTGGAGAAGCTTGGCTTTGAGCAGCAAGAACTGACTCCATCATGGCAGTCAGCCGGGCAATCTCCTCTTTCAAATCTCGATTTTCTTGCTCATGGTGTTCCATGATCTTTGAATGATTAGCTCTGGTGTTGTACCGGTGAGTCAGCTTGGCTAAAGCACAGAAGAACACCAATCAGACACCTGGTAAAAACCTGCTTATGCAAATGATGCATGAAATGCAATGCTTGATTATTTTTATTTCCAAGGAACTTACTATATCATTTGCAAATATATAATATTTAAATGGTAATTGCAATAATTTGATATGACCAAAAATCTCTTTTTATTTATATAAATTAGAAGGATTACACTGAGTACAATTTCAGAAACCAAAATAAAAGATACAAGAGAAAAGGAGACTAGTCATTCTAAGGATCCCTAACAACGGTGTCAGAAGATCTGGCTGAAGGCGCGTACTTCCTTCGAATGCGATGAATCTCGGTCTCAAAAGAAGCCTTCATCCGAGTCTTCTCGAGGACAAGCTGGTCAACTATCTTCTTCCAAGCAACGGAAGGCTGAGTCATGCAAGAAGATGAAACCTCTAGCTCTCTCTGTCTCTTCGTCACTCAGTCTTCAAGTAGCTCAATCAATGCATCTTTGTCCTTAGACTCCAACTGCAACTCTTCATGCTTCTTGCTCAAAGCATGGAAACGCTCTTCCCACATATCCTTCTCTTGCTTCATCTTGATGAGCGCGTCTTCCAACTCCTCTACATCTTGGTTAGGGAGAGTTAATGGCTCAACCACAACCATAGACTTAGGTCTTTCACATGGATAAGGCATCTTCAAATCCATAGCTCTCTTCTTCACCCAAAGAGTGTAAGCTTCCAAAGCTACACAATTGCACGGACCAAGCTCAGATCTTCCTTTCCTATGCACATTATGCAAAGCGTGCACAATCTTCTGCTTCAAATGTTGGGGATCTTTACCCTCTTGATAGAAAAGACCTTCTAACAAAGTGTTATTAGGTTTGTCTCTCAAGGGGAACCCAAGTTGACGACGAGTCAAAGTAGGGTTGTAGTTAATTCCTCCTTGTGTACCAATGAGAGGCACATTAGAGAATTCACCACAACCATCAATAATCTCCAAACTGCTTAAGGACGGATCATACCAAACTATATCATCATTAGTGAGAGACATAAGTCTCTAAGACCACCTTAGACATTGTTTGTTCTCCACAAAAGCAGGTGTCTGAGGCAAGTGCGAAATAAACCACTTGTACAGAAGAGGAATGCAACAGACAATCGTTCCACCACCCTTAGAATTCCTTAAATGCAAAGAGAAATAGATATCACCCAACAAAGTAGGCACAATATTCCCAATCTAGAAAAGTCTAATGGCGTTAACATCAACAAAACCATCAATGTTAGGGAATAAAGCTAATCCATAAATGAGCAACACAAAGATAGCTTCAAAGGCATCCACACTACCAGCTTGAGCAAAAGTGGTAGCTTCCTTGATGAGGAAAACAAATGGCAACCCAAATAACCCTTATTTCTTCACCCAATGAGCCTCTATCTCAGACTTCTTCAAGTGAAGAGCTTCAGCAATAATACTAGACCGAGGAATATCCTCCAATCCACTAAAAGGTACTCTACTAGAAACAGGTATCCCCAAAAGATGAGAATACTCCTCCAATGTAGGCACAAGATGAAAATTTGGGAAAGTGAAACAATGGTAGAGAGGATCGTAGAACTGCACCAATACACTCAAGAGTCCTTCAACCACATCAGCAGACAAAATGGATAGAAGCTTCCCATGACGTTGTTTGAAGTCCAATGGATCTAATACAAAAGATGCTAGCTTCCTTAACTCTTTCAAGTCAGGACATCTAAAACTGTACTTCTTAGTGTTCCTTCGTCCACAATCCATGGTTTGAAAATATTTGCAAATGATACCTTAGTTCCTTGTTATTTTGTGTGATGAATGTTATGATGCGCATGAAATGCATGAATGCAACAATCACAAGTAAGGGATCACACACAAGGCAAACAAAGGTCAAGGGATGAATCAAGTCATTGTCAAGATCAATCATCCATTTTGGTGGATTATGGTTTACACCTTATCAACACCCAAGTTCCATTGATATTGACAAGACTTGATTGGATCAACCAAGAATCAAGGGTTTGTTGCAAGTCACGAGCATGGAGTCTGGGTAAGAACCATCCCAAAGGAGTCAACTAAGGATAAAACCTGTAGATCATGTTCTAAAAAAGTTCTCAGAGTCTTAATTCCATCTATCGAATATTACAGGTTAAGATGACTGACTCATCGACCATAATATTCTCAAGAGAAACTCGTCTGAGTGTAGTATCGCGTAACAACTGTTATCAAGTCTACACCTGAACAGTTTCCGCACTACATCCTAAATAGGCCAAGATGGGTTAAATGTTCTAAGGTCCCCAGCTTCTCAGACCCGATTAGAAATAGTAATGCCTAACCACAAAGACTTGTGTGACATTTCCAAATTCAAAGGAGTCTCCACTGAGCAGATGGATCTCAAGCCAACTTGTTAAGGACTACTCCACATAAGTCGAACATGACTATACCATCCTCCTATCTTAATTGCACTCAAGTTCGGGTTAGAACTTATCTCACCACTCAGAGATCACCAAGCATAACAAGCAGATTATATCACATATACATATATACAAACATCACATATATATAAACATATTCACACAAAAAGTAGGCTAAACCCACTGGAGACTGTTCCCCAGCAGAGTCGCCACTTAATTTCTGTAGCGGGAAATTCAGGATCATCAATTGCATCTTGTGCATCATCATCAAAAAGAGAAAAATTGTTACTAACCTCTTCTTCATCATCAGAATGATGTGAGGCCATTAGCGCCAAGTTTGCACATTCCTCGCTATCCGATCCAGATGAAGAGCTAATTTCATTGTCCTCCCATGCAAGATATGCCTTTTTATTCTTGAAGTCCTTCTTGCTCTTGAATCCTCCTTTCTTTGAAAGTTTAGGACATTTCGGCTTTATGTGGCCTTGTTTTCGACATTCATAGCATGTTACATCTTGCGTAGATGTGGTGGCCTCCTTCTTCCCGAAATGTCTATTCTTTTTAGCGTTAAAGGATTTATCATTTTTGTTAAAGAACTTACCGAGCCTTTTAACAAGGAGCATGAAATTCTCATCTTCCTCCAATGCATCATCATCTTTATATTCTTTTGCGTCTACCTTCAAGGAAATCCCTTTAGATTTCTTTTCTTGGCTTTCATGTTTCTCAAGCCTACCGAGTTCTAACTCATGTTCTTGAAGTTTGCCAAAGAGAGATACGGACGTCATTGTTGAAAGACTTTTCTTTTCGGAGATAGCCGTCACCTACGGTTGCCATTCTCGAGTTATTGATCTTAGTGCTTTAAGATTGAGATCGTCATTTGTAAATGTTTTTCCGAGAGCAATCAAGTGGTTTGTCAGGTGAACAAATCTCTTTTGTAGCGCCACGATGGATTCTCCGGGCAGCATTCTAAACATCTCATATTCTTGACTTAATGTATTCAACCTTGATCTCTTTACTTCGGCGGTGCCTTCATGTGTCTCCACTAAGGTGTCCCATATTTCTTTTGTCGACTTGCATTAAGATATGCGGAAGAACTCATCCATGCTTAAAGCACTTTGAAGAATGTTTACTGCTTTCTTTTCATTTAAGATTTTTTTCTTATCATCTTCATCGTACGAACTCTTTATCTTTGGAATACCAACGCCATTGATCACACTCGTAGGATTATGTGGGCCATTTTCAACGGCTTCCCATATGCCTTCTCCTTGGGCTTCTAGATATGCCTTCATACGGATCTTCCAAAAGTCAAAATATTCTCCAAAGAATAGTGGTGATTTGTTACTACTTCCACCGTCTTTAAAAACCGGATTCGTGCTTGCGGAAGCTATGCGGATCTTTTAGGAACAGGTTACCATTAACCTGCTCTAATGCCAATTGTAAGAACGAAGTGCGCCTAAGAGGGGGGGGGGGGGTGAATTAGGTTCTTTAAAATTTTATACGGTTTTATGATATGAAGTTGACAATATTTTTGGTTTGGAAATTTATGAAAGATGTAAAGGCGGAAAGATAAATGACACTAGGATATATCCTGTTTCCCCTCACAATCCGAGAGTACTCCAGTCCCCTTACGCAGTAAGAGATTTTCACTATGTTTGGTAACTTGTGCAAGAAATAACCAAAAACCAAGAAAAATCCTCTTGGACCAAGAACAATCCTCTTGGATTTTCACTAAGTCACCCTATGAGAACAATCCTCTCAATGTGACTAATATTGCTTCCTAACAATCCTAGAAAGCAATGATACAACAAGTATAATTTTTGTATAAGAGTTTGAATAGATGAAATATATCAATCACTTGATTGATCTTATCTTTCAAGTAAAACAAATCACAAGGATAATATTAGTTCTCAATGTGTATGAATATATGAGAGTATTTTTCTGAAATATGTATGTAACAATGTTGGAAAAATATCTCAATGAAAGTTGATGTATATATGAACACTTTGGTTAAAAGTCGGAATATTTGAAGTTTGTAATTTGTATGAAAGAGGTGAGTGATAAAACCTAAAAAGTATAGTATATATAGGAGACTCTATACCCTTTAGAAAGGCTGCATATAAGTGGAACAATGCAATGGTCAAGGGCAAGAGATATGAATTCGTATGGCACTGAATAACAATAAAGAAGTGCCACTGGTTCAGGTGTAACCGGTTACCTGAAGGATGTAACCGGTTACATGGTTACGTTATTACCCAGAATTTCAAAAACTCGATCATGTAACCGGTTACTTAAATGATGTAACCGGTTACATCATATTGAAAATGATCAAATATAAAGGTTTTTTTTTGCTTCTGCCAGGGATGTAACCGGTTACATGATATTGGTAACCGGTTACATGAACTTAAAAGACCAAAAATAGTGTTTTGTAAAAGGGTAAGTGTTTATGGTATGTATTTGATGTTTTGGTAATGCATTTGACTAAATGTTTTGAGCACTAATAAATATCAATGCAAAGAGTTTTAGCTTGTACCCATATAAGTTGAAGATCAATAACTTTGAGTCTTTAATCTTCTTGAAATTTGTAAGCAAGCTTTGATCCTTATGCAATTTGTCTTGGCTAATCCTTTTTGATATTCTTGAAATATGTTGTCTTCATCAAAACAAAGTCTTTAAGCAATTTTGGAGAAGCTTGAAAATACATTCTCCCCCTATTTGATGATGACAACCAATGAGCCTTTGAGCTTTGTTATTTTTGTCCAAGAGTATATGTTCCCCCTATCTTGATATCTCCCCCTATCTTGATAGCCTTTCTTTACTTATATATGGACTGCATAAAAGTTGGACAAAAAGCAACATACTAGAAATATACATACCAACCAAGCTCTTCTCCCCCTTTGGAATTATCAAAAAGGATGGGGAAAAGAAGATATAACAATTTTTACCAAATAATATAGAGGCATATGGGAGATATTATAACATAACACATAACTTATCATAAGACAAAGGAGTTCAACAAGGCAAATAACAACACATGATAGATATTGTCTTTAAAGTAACAACATAGACTACAAAACATGATAACATGACAATTAAAGCATGACAACAAATAGAACATAATATAGCATAAGAAAACATAATAATTCCTGGGCTTGGTTCTCATCCATTTCTTCTTCACTTTCGTCTTGATTTTGGTTAGCAAGAGCGGTGAGGAATTCGGTACGGAGGTTGTCAAAGCGGGTGTTGATGTTAAGAAAAATGTGTTCTTCCATACCCCGCATATGATTGTAAACAAACTCATTGGAGAAGCCACCTTCCGGAACCGGAGTTGGAATTGGAGTAGGAGCCACAATAGGAGGAGGAATAGGTTGTTCAATATGCTTATAAAGTCCATCCTTGTCGTTGAAAATGCCCATTTTCTTATTTGCGGCTTTAACACTTATTTCACAAGCTCTTTCCGTCATCTCAACACAAGGTTCGCGATTGAGAGGAACATTACAATAATCCAAAATGAGAGATATGATATGACCATAAGGAAGACTACCTCGAAGATTCCTTTGATGACGCATATAGTGCATAATCACATATGCCCAATTAACCTTAATGCGATTTTTGATGGCAAAGATAAGCTAAATATCAACATCACTAATTTGGGAATGGTTAGAGTGTTTAGGGAGCAAAATGTATGCAATCAAGTAATGAAGCATACGGTCACTAACGGACAAGGTTGCTGAGTACAAATGAACTCTTTCTGAAGAAGCATTTCGGCTTGCAAGTTCCTGCTCAGATATACGGCTTATGCTAAAGTAGTAAGCAATTTTCTCATAATTCTCAAAACCTTTATCATCACAAACAACACTATGACGAATACGAGCACCCTCAGATGGCACTCCCAAACATTTTCCAAAGTCCTCTAAACTTAAGACAATATCAATTTTCTTAACATGAGAGCTTAGAGTACAATCCCTAGAAAGTGAGAGTTTTGCATAAAAATCCTTGGCTAGGTCAGGGTACACAAAAGTAGAGGTTCCAATAAAATTTGTGATACCTTGATATCTCAAAAGAGGGTTGAAATTGAAACTAGTTGCAGGAAAGGATGCAAGGTTACCGTATTTTACCGAAGTGAGAGCTCTATTCCAGAAAGGAAATTGAAGTCTTCTTTGCATCATTGTTGGTTGAGGAGCTACACTTTTAGAATCATTGGTAGGATTAAAGGTACCTTCTCCCATTTTTGCCTTTCCTTTGAGTTTCCTTGAAGGAGCCATTGATGGAGCTTGAGAAAGTTAAAGTTGTATTTTCGTTTTTGAGAGAAAGGAGTATAAAAAGTGCTTTTGAGAATGACTTATGGTTTATGAGTGGATAAAAGGTAATATATAGTGGTAGAATATAAGTGGGTAATAAAGAGTGATGTGGGTAAATGGTGAAATGAGAGTGGGTAGAAAAATATAGGTTGAATCTTGACTAAGTGAGAAGGATGAATATTGACCAAGCATTTAAGAGAATTCAACCATAATTAAAGTAGTAGAAGATAGAAATAGAAGGTATATATAAAACAACATTTATGGCAAAAACGCAGTGATGTAACCGGTTACTTACTTCATGTAACCGGTTACATGGTGTGAAAAAAGAAAAACAGAATCAAATAAAATGTAAGCTACAGTGATGTAACCGGTTACCTACTTCATGTAACCGGTTACATGGTGCAGAAATGACCAAACAGAGGCAAAAATACATATATGCACAGTAATGTAACTGGTTACTTACCTTATGTAACCGGTTACATGATGCAAAAAAATGAGAATTAAAAGCAATAAAAACATATTTTTGCACATGTAACACATATAGAACCTTCACAAATGAAATTGTGAAGATTTATTAAGGTAGAGGAATATATAGCATGCACCTTAAGTGATGAATATGCGTGTCATACGTCATGTTCGTCCAAAATCCCAAGTTCTCTCTGAATCTTGAAGAAGGGTTCTTTGGCAAGCGGTTTTGTGAAGATATCTGCTAACTGATTATGTGTATCTACAAAAGTGACTTCAACATCTCCTTTAAGCACATGATCGCGAAGAAAATGATGTCAAATATCTATGTGTTTGGTACGAGAATGCATGACCGGATTCTTTGTAATATTTATCGCACTTGTGTTGTCGCATCGAAGAGGTATGCAACCAAGATTTACTCCGTAGTCACTAAGTTGTTGTTTTAGCCATAAGATTTGAGCGCAACAACTACCGGCCGTAATGTATTCTGCTTCAGCCGTACTAAGTGCTACACAGGCTTGTTTTGCATGACCATGAAACTAAAGCATTTCCTAAAATGTGACATGTTCCACTCGTACTTTTGCGGTCAGTTTTGCAACCTGCATAGTCCGCGTCAGAATAACCAAGTAAATTACATACACTACCTTTAGGATACCATAATCCGACGTTTGTTGTTCCCTTCAGATATTTCATAATCCTTTTCACCGCCATGAGATGAGATTCTTTCGGGTTTGCTTGAAAGCGAGCACACAAACAAACACTAAACATTATGTCAGGACGGCTTGCCGTCAAATATAATAACGAACCGACCATACCTCGATACTTTGTAATATCAATAGAGACACCGGATTCGTCTTGATCAACATAAGTTCCGGATCCCATTAATGTAGACATTGCTTTACAACTATCTGTAATACCCCAAAATTTACTCTTCATTTTCCCTAGAAGCATGGGATCATGTTTTACACTTCATTAGCATCATATTAGGTCATACTCATTGCATACTGCATTAGTGACATGGAGATCAGGTTTTGATCGACCACTCCTTAACAGAAGGAGCCCACACAAAGCAAGATTGAGAATTGGACTTCATTTTCTAAGTATACAGGTCTCAAGGGTCTCAGGGGGGTCCAAGAATCTTATTATAGTCCTCAATTCATCAGTGAAGGATTCAAAGCTATCAGAGTGTTCATCCGGATTTAATCAGAAATTAGGGTTTCATGGCTACCTGCAACAGGAAATGTTTGGTTGGAAGTAGAGGAGCTCATCCATGTCATGATTAGAGAGGCATCTTGGCCTAGGAAGATTCACAATTATCTCAGAAAGATCCATTGGCAATCAGTGCAATCAGTTCCTGATCATTTTGCCCTAAAACTAGGGTTTGGTATAAAATCAGTTTATTTCTGATTCTTTGGGTGAAAGTCTTTTCCATGGCCCTCCATATTTCCATAAGGGTCTACATACAAAAAATCAGCTCTTTATTTGAGCTAGAAGTGCTTCAATTGATCAATGGAATCGGGAATCAGACAGTTTGGGAAAAGTCAACTGTGGGGCCAGAAAAGTCAACTCCTGACATTTTGAGAGTGGAATCTCAAAATCCATGCCTAGGGGATCCTACATGTGAAATTTGATCAAGGTTGGATCATGGATTCATCATTTAATCAGGAATTGGAAAAGTTACTTAATTTGGAAATGGTTGACTTTCCATTTAGGGCAAGTTTTCATGATCGTTGCACTCACTTTAAGTTCATTTTGCATCAAGATAAAAGCTCCATTTGAAACTTTCTCCAACATGAAACTTGTTCCTCTTGTACCAAGATTTCTATAGATATAAAGTTTGCTCCATTTGGATTAGAATTGAGAAAGTTATGCTTAGTCAAAGTGAGACATTTTTTTAGGACACTTAGAAAAATTTCTAAGTCCAAAATCTTCAAAATTTGTCAAGACTTCTTGGCCAGTTTTCTTGCACTTCAAGGAATTATTTAAAAATACTTTCTTCACAACAATTGTACCTTGCCATGTCCTATTTCACATCCTTTTGGAATCATCTCATTTGGATCCATGGTTTGAGAGATACATTCATTTAAAGTGGGCACCATGACTTGATTTTCTAGGCAGATTTTGGGCCTGGCTGGCCCAATCCGATTTTCTAAGCATGTTGCACAAACCAGTCACGTTTTTTAACTCTTTTGGCCATGCATTGGACATCCATTCACTTAAGTTTGGCCCAAAATAACAACATTTTACACCTCACTTCACACTTTTATTCTTATGGATAAATCACTTATTAAAAAGCCCATGAGAACACCTAATCCAACCTATTTAAGAAGCTGAAACCCTAACCCTAAAGGAGCATTGGAATTTCGTGGCAAGGAGGCAAAGCTTCATCACATATCAGATTCCATTCCACTTCTATTTTCCATTAGGTAATCATCTCTTCCATGACTATGTTTTGATATATCTACGCTTGCTTACCATGTTCATCACCATCAATCCTTCCATTTTCGTATTTCTTTTTCTTATTTAAAATATTTTCTTCGTCTATAAAATTACCCAAAAATCTTTTTTGCTTTTCTTAACGTTTTATATAATTTTATATAATTTTAATTTTCGTATTTTTTTAATATTAGTATTTTATTTTAATTATTTATTCTAAATGGTCCATTTTAACACACTTTTTTTTATTGATTTTATTTTTATGACTTAAAATTATTGTTAGCATATGATTTTTGGGATGAAGGTTGACCACTATCTCATGGTCAAACTGACCTTTTCTTGGAATTTTATTTCACATTTTCAATTTATTTTGGATTTATTTTTGACCTAGTTTGGTTGGTTGACTTTTAATTTGACTTCTGTTTTATTTTAAATAATTCACGTACCAATATTCATTATTTTAAAAATCTTTTTGGCGGATGATGATGTCCTGACCCCACCTTATTTAGTTTAATTTTTCATAATTTTCTTGATTAATTTTCTATTTATTTGTTATTTTTTAAGTTGACTTGAATTTTCAGTTGACTTCTTTATGATCGATGTTTGACTTAAGGATTGCTTATGGAAATTGAAGAGATCTGTTGATCCTCCCTTGTTCATCTCATATGCCATGTATTAGAGGCCTTTTACCTTGATTTTATTTGGTCCTTACCTCATTTCCTGATTAAATTATTTAGTGGACCCTTCGTGTGCATACTTTCATCTGTTTGATTCATCTGTTATCTTTTATACTTGTTTCTCTCATTCATGCTTTCTATTGCTTGATTATTTAACATGTTCATACTCCCATGCATTGTTTAAATGCTCCATTATTTGATTCTTTGGTTTGATTATATATTGTTTATTTATCCGATCTGATTGATAACTGTTGCCTACTTGTATGATGTATGAGGCATATATTCTTATTGTTTGTTTGCCATGAACAATCCCCATTCATAACAAATGTAACCCTCTCCCATAAAGTGTATAATATTTATTTCTTTATTTTTTAATCACCTGTTAATACAAGAATTAAAACGAACATCCGATAACCATTTCAGAATAAGATCAAAAGCTCGATCCAACATCGAGTAATCATTTTCAAAACTTAACAGAACCAACACACATTCATCCATCCTCTTGTAAGTCGATTGCCTCAGGCATCGCCATCTACCTGTAAGTCGATTGCCTCAGGCATCGCCATCTACCCTTATCCGTAACTCCTCTTCGCGCTCCATCTGTCGACTCTTGTTCCGTTTAGGTAGCACCCATTAAGTAGAACCCTTTGTATGATAACATAGGTAGAATTCCCTTATTCTTTGCATGCTAACATTAGGTAGATGTTCCCCTTTGTAAATCCTAACACATAGGTCCATATTGCATGACAACTCTAGAGCAGAGCTTCTCCACTTTTAGACCTTCCGTGCATCTCCGATCTTGTGGCATGTCAGTCCGTTCTATTGCAAAGAGGTAACTACCTAAGACTCGATTCAGCGAGCTGCGACACCTACTGCTGGGACGTTGAACACACTGCCCACCCTCCTTTGACATAGCTGGTGTCATCTTTTGTAAGTCCATGTTCAGATGGCAATCCTTAACCCCTAGTTAGCCGAACTACGGTTTGCTCTGATTCTCATTCCAGATGAGATACGTAGGCATAAGATGCGACGTCTTACCGATCACACTTCTCTTTAACCCATAGGTAGCCGAGCTACAAAGGCTCTGATTCTCATGCTCAGATGAGATACGTAGGTAGTGGATGCGACATCCTTGCGAGTCATTTTCTTTTAACCTTCCTTTTAGTAAATATTACTTTAGATATACCTACACCCTTTAGACTAGAACAACACTTATGAAAAGGGCTCCCTAGGAGTACCTAGGATGTTTTGGGTGCTTAAAACCTTCCCATTGCATAACCAACCCCCTTACCCAGATCTCTGACATTTTTACTAGTTTTTTATTCGATAAAACTTTTAGGTTTTTGTTCGCTTTCTAACCATTCCTTTGGATAAATAGAAGTGCGGTGGCGACTCGACTTGTATGGTTTACCATAGATTTAGTCAATATCTCTAATGGTAATGAATACCCCGCTACAGAAAAGTGGCGACTCTACTGGGGACTATCATTTGCCTAGTGGGTTTTGCGTACTTTTCATATTTGTTGTATTGTATGGTATATTGCTTTGTGACATATTTTTGTGCAATTTGGGATTACTGTATTGTATGTAATGATTGAATTGTTTGAATATTAATTCCTTGTATTCTCGGTGATCTTCGTGAGATGAGTTCTATACACGAACTCGAGTGCACTTAGGATAGGAGAATGGCATAGTCTTGTTGACTTGTGTGGAGTTATTACTTAGCAAGTTGACTTGCAAGCCCATTCACTTGGTGGAGGTTATGTTGGGATCAATAATGTCACACGAGTAGTCGTGGTTAGGCATTACTCTTTCCAATATATGCCTTAGAAGCCAAGGACCTTAGTTTACCACGCCCATCTTGGCCTATTTTTAGGACGTAGTGCGAAGATCGTTCAAGTGTAAGATTTGATACGATTGTTACGCGATACTACACTCATAAGAGTCTCTCTTGAGAATAGTTTTGGAATACGAGTAGTCGTTTATCCGATAGTATCCGAAAGATGGGATGATGACTATGGGAACCTCTTGTAGAACATGTTTGGCAGGTTTAAACCCTAGTACACTCCCTTTGGGTGGTTCTTAACCAAGACTCCATGCTCGCGACTCGCAACAAACCCTTGATTCATGGTTGATCCGTTCTTGTGTATCCTTAATATCAATGGAATTTGGGTGTTGATAAGGTGTAAACCATAATCCACCAAAATGGATGATTGATATTAAGGATGACTTGATCCATCCCATGACCTTTGTGTGGTGTGATTTGCTTGATCCTTGAGTTTGATTGTTGCATCCATGCATTCATGCATTCATACACATCCATATCATCAACAATGAGAAGACTTTCAAGGAACTTAAGAGGTCTATTTGCAAATTTTCAGACATGGATAAGCAAAGAAGGAATACGAAGAAGTACAGTTTCAGACAACCCGACTTGAAAGAGTTAAGGAGTTTGACATCCTATGTATTAGATCCCTTGGAATTCAAGGCTCGTCATGGGAAGCTTCTGTCTATTCTGGCTACTCAAGGGGATGAAGGTCTAATGAGTGTGTTAGTGCAGTTCTATGGTCCCTTGTACCGTTGCTTCACTTTTCCGGATTTCCAGCTTTTGCCCACGCTTGAGGAGTATGCCTATCTTGTGGGCATACCTATCCTAGACCAGTTGTCGTTCAGTGGCTTGGAGAGAGTTCCTTCTTCTCAAGAGATTGTTGATCTGTTGCGTATAGATGAATCTATTATTGGTGCTCATATGACTACCAAAGGTGGAATTCAAGGTCTCCCGTTTGATTTCCTCATTGATCAAGCTACTATGTTTGGGAAGGCCATGAGTGAGGATGCCTTTGAGGCCATATTTGTACTTCTCATCTATGGGCTAGTGTTATTCCCCAACATCGACAAGTTTGTGGATGTGAACACTATTAGTATTTTCTCTACTCTTAATCATGTTCCTACTCTGTTGGGTGACACTTACTTTTCTTTGCATATGAGGAATGCAAAGGGCGGTGGTACCATTGTGTGTTGTTTGCCTCTGTTGTACAAGTGGTTTATTTCGCACTTGCCGCAGACGGTCGCCTTCAAGGAGAACAAAGGATGTCTACGGTGGTCCACGAGACTTATGTCTCTCACTAATGATGATATCTTTTGGTGCAACCGTGTATATGATGGTGTGCAGATTATCGACTCTTGTGGTGAATTCTCCAATGTACCTCTTCTTGGTACATGCGGTGGAATTAACTACAACCCTATTTTGGCATGTCATCAGCTTGGGTTCCCCCTAAAGGATAAACCCAATAACATTCTGTTAGAGGGTGTGTTCTTTCAGGAGGGTAAAGATCCCCAAGGCTTTAAGGGCAGGATGGTCCGCGCTTGGCGCAAGATCCATAAGAAAGGAAGGAAGGAGCTAGGTCCGAAGAACTGTATCGCTTTGGAACCCTATACCTCTTGGGTTAGGAGGAGAGCTTCCGAGTACCTCATGCCTTATGAGTATCCAAGACCCACACCTTTGGTTGTGGCTAGGCCTTCAACCCTCCTTAGCCAAGGAGTAGAGGAGTTGAGAGACGAAGACTGTTCGCGTGCTTGGATCCGTGAACGAGAGGAGTTGCTTCAGCAGATCAGAGAGAAGGATACTTTGATAGATTTCCTTGAGCACCATGTTATTGATGATCCTGATGACGCATTGACTTCTCTACTTCCTCAGTCTTCCATGTTTTGGAGGAGGAAGTATAATCGACTCGCCATAGAGAAGGCAGATATGGAGGCAGCCTATGAGAGGGAGGTGAAGAGGCTTTGTGTAGCTTATCTTCCGATCTCGAGGGATTTGGACGATTGCTTCTAGGGATCCATAGGATGTTCATTTTCCTTCTCTCTTGTATTGTATTTGGTTACCAAGACTGTACTTCTTTGGCGTAAAAACATTTCCAAATATTAATTGACGTGATATTTCCGTATGTGATAAACGTTTAATATTTCCAAAATTTGCAAATAAGACTCTAAAGTTCCTCTGATATAAAAATTAAATCACAAGCATTGCATGCATCATGTTTATCTATTCCTAGGGGTTTATATCTTCTTCTTGATTCTAGTCGGGGTTTTCTTACACTGTTTATCTAATGTGAGACTGGAATCAAGGGGTAGAATACCCTTTGAAATTGATAAACATGTCATTGCATTTGCATATTCATTAGCATGTCTTGCATAACAGGTACCGTCGCAGTGTTCTCATCTTGTTTAGGATAGCTGACTCAGGCATTCACCGATATGGTACCCGGAGGAATCAACAGAGAGCAATGGAAGTTTTACAACACTGAGATGAGGATTCGCATGAATCAGTTCATGGAAGTGGTCCAAGGAGTGGCTTAGGGACAGCAGGAGATTAGATTGTTGGTACAGGGGAATCCCCCTACTACTCAACCGGAGGTTGTGGCTGATCCTCCCGCTGGAGAGGCTATGGACCCAATGGACCGGGGCCTATCCCAATCCCACATGGCAACCTTGGTCAACAACCCATCCATGATGATCAGGAGGATCAATTCCCCCTGCTTCAGGAGGACTTTGGCATGGGCCATGGTATGGACCTTATGTTTCAGAGACTGGAAGAGAGGTTAAAAGTTGTGGAAGGACAAAATGCTCTTGGTGTGGATGTTGCTGACTTGGGGCTGGTCCCAGGCGTGAGAGTTCCGCCAAAATTCAAAGTCCCCGTGTTTGATAAGTTGTTGAAAGTATATTTCGTGTCGGGTTTTTGTTATCGTATCCACAGGGATTGTAAGATATCACCGCCGTTCGATGGTTGTATTAATTCTAGCTCAAGTAACAATAGGGTTTTGATTGGTTGTCACGTTATCTTGCATAAAAAGTAATAAATTGCGGTAAAAGTTTTGGTTTGGATAAATGAGAAATATTGCCAAAGTTAGGTTTCAATGATCACTTTGCATGTATTTGCTCGGTCAACAATCTTATAAACTCCTTTAGATGATAAATCATTTCACAAAGTCCTCTCAATATGTTTCTCTCGAACACACATTGTGAGTTTTGCCATTTTGATCCATTGTTTCTCTCGAACACAATCTATCAAAATGACAACTTTTTGGTTCAACCTTATGGTGAACAAAATCATTCATTACTATCTCTAGCTAACAAACAAGTTTGGATGAAAACCTAGGTCAAGAGTCGGTAAACATCTCTCGATCATAAACCAACACAAAGAGTTTTAAATAGAAACAAAATTTTCATCATATATTTACCATTAAAGAGTTTACATATGAGGATCCTTACATTTACACACAAAGCTAGTAATCACCTACATCTAACCTTGACAAATGGATGACTTAGCTACTCATTTTCATGGTAGCTTGGTCGGCAAGTAAGGAAAGAAGGTTGATCAACATCCAAGTCGGATAATCGAAGTTGGATGGGAATCCACCTTCTTTTTGTAGAAGATGGTTCTAAGATGATAAGAAAAGAAAATTAGGGCATAAAAGATCCCCTAGAACAATGCTGTAAAATATCTCTTCCAAGTACAAAAGTGGAAAAAGTTGGTAAAAATGAGGTATGGTGCTCAAAAGTGGCACCTGCTACTTATAGACCTCTGCTGGGCTGTCATGCTCGCTAGGCGAGCAGAATGGCTCGCCTAGCGAGGGTCTAATATGGGCACATAAGGCACCTGCGCCCAGAGAAACAGGGTCTGCTGAACTGTCATGTTCGCCTAGCGAACATACCTTCGCCTAGCGAAGGACACGCTTCAACCTTCGCCCCAGCGAGGTTGAGAGGTTTTGCTACTGGAATGCTCGCTGGGAACTCGCTAGAGCTTCGCTAGCGAGCCGCTGTGAGTGCTGGCTGCGCTTTTCACCAAAACTGAACGAACTCGCTACCACCTTCGCTAGGAGCTCGCCTAGTGAATTTATTGACAATTTACTGGAGCTTTTCGCTTGGAATTCGCCTAGCGAAGCAGTGCTTCGCCACAGCCCTCGCCTAGCGAGCTGGCTGATGAAATGCTTGTATTCATTGGTTCCTTTGCCACTTTTCTTGTGTCTTAATTTCCAATTAGTTCATGCCTTTTTCCTGCACAATAACACACAAATCAAAGGCACCAAGCTTGTTTATCAATGTAATGCATTTCATGTAAAATAAATGTGGTTTTGACAATTCTAGCAAGGAAATAGAGTGAAAGATACCCTTAATTGATGGCTCAGATAAGCACTTTTGGGTATCTAACATAAGTACAATGGCAACTCTTGCCCAAAGACTCATGTACAAGCTTACTTCCGCAAGATGATCGCGTATTCTGATGATGAGAAGCTGCTCATGTACTTCTTCCAGGACAACCTAGCTAGGGCATCCTTGGAGTGGTATATGAGGCTGGACAGAGCCCATATTCGCTGCTGGAGAGACTTGGCTGAGGCCTTTGTGAAGAAATATCAGTACAATGCAGATATCGCACCCGACAGGACTCAACTCCAGAATCTGTCTCTCAAGAGCAACGAGTGCTTCAAAGAGTATGCTCAACGCTGGAGAGACTTGGCTGAGGCTTTTATGAAGCAATATCAGTACAATGCGGATATGGCATCTGACAGGACTCAGCTCCAGAATCTGTCTCTCAAGAGCAACGAGTGCTTCAAAGAGTATGCTCAACGCTGGAGAGAGTTGGCTTCCCGTGTTCAGCCTCCGATGTTGGAAAAAGAGATGGCCAACATGTTTATGAACACACTGCCTGGATCTTATTTGGAGCGTCTGGTGGGTTGCAACGCCTCGAATTTTGCTGATGTGGTTTCTACCGGAGAGAGGGTGGAGAACTACTTGAAGACATGTAAGATCCAAAATGGGGTTGGATCATCTTCGGGGTCAAAGAAGCCGTTCTTAGGAGGACAGAAGAGGAGAGAAGGGGATGCAAATGCCATATCTTCTTATCAGAGCAGAGGTAACCGGAGGAATAACTCTCAGAAATACCATAAACAACCTTATGTTGCAGCAGTGACCATTCCGGCTGCAGCACCAGTGCAACAACAACAACCTCAACGTCAACAAAATCAATACCAACAACAACAGGGTAATAGACCTGTTTATCAACAGAGACAGGGGATGATGGATAGGCGTTTCGACACTCTTCCGATGTCGTATGCCTAGTTGCTTCCTAACCTTCAACATTTGCAACTTGTGTAGTTACGCACTTTGGCTCCTCCCGTTGGCAGGCTTCCAGTGGGTTATGACACCAATGCTAGGTGTAATTTCCACTTTGGGGAACCTGGCCACACTATTGAGAACTACAAAGCTTTTAAGCACGTAGTTCAGGACCTTATTGATTCAAAGGCCATAAACTTTGCGCCGGCTCCTAATGTTCTTAACAATCCTATGCCGCAGCATGGTGGAGCAAATGTTAACATGGTTGAAGGAGAAGTCAAATTAGTCAAGGAGGTGTTGAAGCTGAAGACTCCGCTGTTAGAAATCAAAGAATACTTGCTAAAGGCAGATGTTTTCCCCGGCTGTGGGAGCGATTGTTTGGGTTGTGTTGCACAGAGTGGGGGTTGTGTGAAGCTGTAGCAGGGTATCCAAGCCTTGCTCGACGATGGTGTCCTTCAAGCTGAAGACTTATCTGCCCAAAGGTGTGTTGAAGGGGTTGTTGAGAATGCAGATGTTGATCCTCTCTTTCCTAAAGATGCAGAAGAATTTACAAATGTTGTTCCTGCTGATTTTGTAACTCCCAATTTCTCCAGTGTTGGCATCATTCAGTACGGCTAGGTCTCTGCAATCAACAAAGAAGATGGGGATAGTGATTGCGACATTGACAACTGGGTGCGTCCAAGGGTCTCGGGTGAAGTTCTCCGCAACTGGTCTTCTGAAGAGATTATCCAAGTTACTCTTCTTAAAGAGTAATTTTCTTTGTTTATTCATGCATATCCAAGTCTTACGTTCCGCCCAGGTCGTGATGACTCATTGTAGGGCTCATCTATGTGAATACCTGCATTTCTTATCATAAATAAATGACGTCTTTTTGCATTCAAATATTTTGTTCATTGTCTTTCTATTTTTGCAGTTTTCATGCATATCCAAGTCTTTTGTTCACTATATATATATATATATATATATATATATATAATATATATATATATATATATATATATATACATTTGGCAATGTTTTGTTTAGTTTCCACTTCTTGTTCACACTCATAAGCACATACCATCACTCATGCAGATGCACGTCACCGGATCCTATTGATAACAGTTCTTCTATGGCTCGCTTCGACTTTGAAAATCCAATCTTTCAAGCTGAAGAAGAGGGTGATGAAGACTGTGAACTCCTTGAAGAACTTGCCAGGTTAGTAAAACAGGAGGAAAGGGTCATTCAACCGCATCAAGAGTCTGTTGAAGTGATTAATCTCGGCACCGAGGACGCCAAGAGAGAAATCAAGATAGGGGATGCTTTGGAAGATAATGTGAAGAAGGGGCTGATTGAATTGCTGCAAGATTATGTTGACATCTTCGCTTGGTCTTATCAGGACATGCCAGGGCTTGACACAGACATTGTGGTACACTGTTTGCCTCTCAAAGAGGATTGTCCTTCGGTCAAGCAGAAGCTCAGAAGAACAAGACCAGAGATGGCTGTCAAGATAAAGGAAGAAGTGCAAAAACAGTTGGATGCAGGGTTTCTAGCGGTTATAAATTATCCGCCATGGGTTGCAAATATCGTTCCGGTAACTAAGAAGGATGGAAAGGTACGGATGTGTGTCGACTACCGGGATCTGAACAGAGCTAGCCCTAAAGATGATTTCCCATTACCTCACATCGACGTTTTGGTGGATAACACGGCTCAGTTCTCGGTATTCTCCTTCATGGATGGCTTTTCTAGCTATAATCAAATTAAGATGGAACCAGAAGACATGGAGAAGACAACTTTCATAACCCCATGGGGCACCTTCTGCTATAAGGTGATGCCGTTTGGTCTGAAAAATGCTGGGGCAACATATCAACGAGCTATGATAACTCTTTTCCATGATATGATTCATCATGAAATGGAGGTTTATGTTGATGATATGATTGCCAAATCTTAGACGGAAGAAGAACATCTGGTGAATTTGCAGAAACTGTTTGAGCGTTTGAGGAAATTCAAGCTGAGGCTTAATCCGAACAAGTGTACTTTCGGGGTGAGATCTGGAAAACTGCTGGGTTTTATTGTTAGTGAAAAAGGGATTGAGGTGGATCCGGCCAAAGTGAAAGCGATACAAGAAATGCATGAGCCAAGAACAGAAAAACAAGTCTGTGGTTTCTTAGGGAGGTTGAATTACATTGCAAGGTTCATCTCTCACCTAACAGCCACGTGTGAGCCAAAATTCAAATTGTTGAGAAAAGATCAGGCCATCAGGTGGAATGATGATTGCCAAAGGGCTTTCAAGAAGATAAAAGAGTATTTGCAGAATCCTCCAATCCTTATGCCTCCAGTCCCAGGGAGACCGCTGATTATGTATTTGACAGTACTTGATAATTCCATGGGTTGTGTTCTCGGTCAACACGACGAGATAGGTAGGAAAGAGCATGCCATCTACTACCTGAGTAAAAAATTCACAGATTGCTAGTCGAGATACTCAATGCTTGAAAAGACATATTATGCACTTGCATGGGCTGCTAAGCGATTGAGACAATACATGCTGACTCACACGACCTTACTGATCTCCAAAATGGATCCAGTCAAGTATATATTTGAGAAGCCAGCTCTCCCCGGAAGGGTTGCTCGTTTGCAAATGGTAGTGACAGAGTACGACATCCAGTATACATCCCAGAAAGCCATCAAGGTGAGCATTCTGTCAGACTATCTCGCTCAGCAGCCGATTGATGATTATGAGCCGATGAAGTTTGATTTTCCGGATGAAGACATCATGTTCCTCAAGATGAAAGACTGTGAAGAGCCAGTTGTTGAGGAGGGACCTGATCCAGATGAAAAGTGGACTTTAATGTTTGATGGGGCCGTCAATGCCAAAGGAAGTGGAATTGGTGCTGTCATTACCACTCCGAAAGGTGCCCACATGCCTTTCACCGCTCGTCTGACTTTTGAGTGCATCAATAATGAAGTTGAGTATGAAGCCTGTATCTTGGGTATCGAGCAAGCCATTGATTTGAGAATCAAGACTCTGGACATCTTCGGAGATTCAGCTCTAGTGATCAATGAAGTGAATGGTGATTGGAATACTCTCCAGCCTAATCTGGTCCCCTACAGAGACTACACGAGAAGACTGTTGACTTTCTTCACAACAGTAAGGCTATATCATATACCTCGTGTTGAGAACCAGATGGCAGATGCTCTTGCTACTCTGTCCTCCATGATCAAGGTGATTCGGTGGAACTATGCTCCCAAGATCGATGTTATGCGCCTTGAAAGGGCCGCGTATGTGTTTGCTGCTAAACTGGTAGTTGATGACAAGCCCTAGTACCATGACATCAAGTGCTTTCTGAAGAATCAAGAGTACCCTGCAGGGGCATCCTACAATGATAGAAAGACTTTGAGAAGATTGGCAGGCAGTTTCTTCTTGAACAAAGACGATGTGCTGTATAAGAGGAACTTCGACATGGTTTTGCTCAGATGCGTGGATAGACACGAAACAGACACGTTAATGCAGGAAGTTCATGAAGGCTCCTTCGGTACTCATGCCGGCGGACATGCAATGGCTAAGAAATTGTTGAGAGCGGGTTATTACTAGATGACCATGGAATCTGATTGTTTCAAATATGCTCGGAAGTGTCATAAATGCCAGATTTATGCTGATAAGGTGCATGTGCCGCCAAATCCTCTGAATGTGATGTCTTCACCGTGGCCGTTTGCTATGTGGGGGATTGATATGATTGGAAAGATTGAGTCGATTGCTTCCAATGGGCATCCTTTCATCCTTGTTGCCATCGACTATTTCACCAAGTGGGTCGAAGCAGCGTCATTTGCGAAAGTCACCAGACATGTGGTTGCCCGATTCATTAAGAAAGAAATCATTTGTCGTTATGGGATTCCCGAAAGAATCATTACTGATAATGGTTCTAATCTCAATAACAAAATGATGAAAGAGTTGTGCAAGAACTTCAACATTCAACATCACAACTCTTCCCCTTATCGTCCTAAGATGAACGGTGTTGTTGAGGCAGCAAATAAGAACATAAAGAAGATTGTGCAGAAGATGGTCGTTACGTACAGAGATTGGCATGAGATATTATCCTTCGTCTTGCATGGGTACCTTACTTCAGTACGTACATCGATCGGGGCAACCCCTTACTCCCTTGTGTATGGTATGGAAGCAGTCCTACCTGTTAAAGTGAAGATTCCTTCTCTAAGAGTCCTGTTAGATGTCAAGTTAGACGAAGCTGAATGGATTCGGACAAGGTTCAATGAGTTGAGTCTTATCAAAGAGAAGCGAATGGCAGCCGTTTGTCATGGGCAATTGTATCAAAGTCGGATGAAGAGAGCCTTTGATCAGAAAGTGCGTCCTCGATGCTTCCAAGTCGGAGATTTGGTGTTGAAAAGGATCCTTCCTCCTCAGACAGATCACAGGGGCAAGTGGACTCCTAACTATAATGGACCGTATATTGTCACCAAGGTTTTTGATGGTGGAGACTTAATGCTTGCAACTATGGATGGTGAAAACTTCACTTCCCCTGTGAACTCAGACGCAGTTAAAAAAATACTTCGCATAAAATAGACCTGCTGGACGATAAAAAGAATAGTCCAGGCAAAAAAAATGGGCATCCCAGTGAACCAAGAAAATAAAAAAGGTTCGGGCAAAAGTTAGGGATTAAAAAATGAAAAGATTGTACACCCGGTAAGTTGAAAACCTGAAAGGGCAACTTAGGCAAAAATGGGTATCCCGGTGGATTGAAAACCCGAAAGGGCGATCCAGCCAAAAGTTAGGGATTAAGCGAATGGCTACGTTCTGAGTAGTTTTGAATATCATCTCGTGTCGATAACCGAAAACTTCTGAAGGATAGGAAACAATCCAATCACCGTTTTTGGAAAGCTGATCATCTGGTGGATCTTGAAGACGAGCGAATCATAGCAGAATTGGAACCCGATAGAAATCCATTTTACATTGCCATTAGATTAATTTCTGTTTTTATCTGTTGTGAAATTACCTCTGTCCAGGGATTGCTTCCTGATGTAAATACCTATTCAGAGATCACTCAATCAATAAAGTCATGTTATTCAGTGCATCTCTATGTTCATTTTCATTTTACTATTTTGTTTGCAAAAATGACGTCTGAATTTTTGATAAACATTGCATCATAAAACGTAAGAGCTTTGTAGGTACGTGCTTAATAAACATTGAAAATTGTTGTAAATTTTAAGTGCTTGGGATCGTCTATTCAGAACAGGTACACTCGGGGCATTTCCTTAAGGTCCCAATCAAATGATCGCGGATGTTTTTCCTCAACAATTAGAATTTGGTATCTTATCCCTACAGAGCTGGTCCGAGCGTTGGATTCTTCAATCCCCAGCAGGCTCTCACTGTTGTACTTCCCCAAGCATTTGTTTCAGATTATACATTCACCAGTAGAGTCGACAGTGTCTGACTGTATATCCCCAGCGGAGTTGACAGTGTTTGACTATATATCCCCAGCGGAGTTGACAGTGCTAGACTGTATCTTCCCAGCAGAAGCGACTGCTCCTCAGAGTTCGATGCCAGATCGATGATCTCGACGCTAGACCCATGGTCTCTTTCCTTGAAGCAGAATCTCGGTACCGTATCAGTGTTTGCTTCCCCTGCTGAGTCGTCTCTCTCGCAGATTATGGTTGCCAGAACCACTGTCGCTTTCCTCAACAACAAGCTTTTAGTGCCATTCTCTCCCCAATCAGAGTCGCGGTATTTTGTTATTGCCAGAATACCGCGTGGCCGGTCATGTCCCCACAAAGTTCATTATGTTGTGTATCTCCAACAGCATTGCCAGGATCCAGAAGATTGTGATTATTTCCCCAGCAGAATTCCTTGCCTCAGCTTGGCGTTCTCTCTAATCAAGCATTTCGCATCCCTGTATGTAGAATCATATTGCATTGCATCCTCCCAAATTGCGTAGAATTTCCATTTTCATGGAGCATTACGCCATTGAAAAATTCAAACATACGCATGTAAAGCATAAGGAATTCTCGGTATCCCAAGTGATAAGCCAGAAGTTGTTTCCAGTACTCAGACTGAAGTTCGTTCATGACTTTTCCTTTATTATTCCCAGCAGGGGTCGTTGGCCCACGCGCCGCCTCAATTATCATTTTCCCTATTTCTGCCGATGCTGACAGGCGTGAAAGTTTCCGGTATTCAGACCGAAGTGGCATTCAGGCCAGTTTTCCGATGTTCAGATCGAAGAAGTTTCCGACATTCAGGTCGATGCAACTTGTGGCATTCAGGCCAGTTTCCGGTATTCAGACCGAAGTGGCATTTAGGTCAGTTTTCCGATCTTCAAATCGAAGAAGTTTCTGACGTTCAAGTCGACGCAACTTGTGGCATTCAGGCCAAGTTTCCGGTATTCATACCGAAGTGGGATTCAGGCCAGTTTTCCGATGTTCAGATCGAAGAAGTTTCCGACATTCAGGTCGATGCAACTTGTGGCATTCAGGCCAAGTTTCCGGTATTCAGACCGAAGTGACATTCAGGCCAGTTTTCCGATGTTCAGATCGAAGAAGTTTCCGACGTTCAGGTCGATGCAACTTGTGGCATTCAGGCCAGTTTTCCGGTATTTAGACCGAAGTGGCACTCAGGCCAGTTTCCCGGTGTTCAGACCGATGTTTGATAATCTAATATCTTCCGATGTTCAGATCGAAGAAGTTTCCGACATTCAGGTCGATGCAACTTGTGGCATTCATGCCAGTTTTCCGGTATTCATACCGATGTGGCATTCAGGCCAGGTTCCCGGTGTTCAGATCGATGTTTGATAATCAAGTATCGTCTGATGCTCAGATCGAAGTCATTTCCAGTATTCAGATTGATGAGCGGCATTCAGGCCATGGTTATTTCTGTGTTACCATTTATTTTGGTATTCAGGCTAACATTCCTTGTTTCGGTGTTCAGACCTACTCTCCCTGTACCAGACAGATTCTTTTTCAAGACCACCTCTTGGCCGATTCTGACAGGCATTGTTACTTCATTTTTTCACTTCAGTGTAAATTTTCGGGCTTTTATCGTATTCAATCACTTGATACCTCGAAAGTGCGAAAGCCGTTGCTATCTTCCTTTCGGGTTTCTAGTTGATTAAATAGGGGCAACTGTAATACCCCAAAATTAACCCTTCATTTTTCCTGGAAGCATGGGATTATATTTTACACTTCATTAGCATCATATTAGGTCATACTCATTGCATACTGCATTAGTGACATGGAGATCAGGTTTTGATCGATCACTCCTTAACAAAAGGAGCCCACAACAAGCAAGATTGAGAATTGGACTTCATTTTCTAAGTATACAGGTCTCAAGGGTCTCAGGGGGGTCCAAGTATCTTATTATGGTCCTCAGTTCATCAGTGAAGGATTCAAAGCTATCAGAGTGTTCATTTGGATTTAATTAGAAATTAGGGTTTCATGGCTACCTACAACAGGAAATGTTTTGTTGGAAGTAGAGGAGCTCATCCATGTCATGATTAGAGAGGCATCTTGGCCTAGGAAGATTCACAATTATCTCAGAAAGATCCATTGGCAATCAGTGCAATCAGTTCTTGATCATTTTGCCCTAAAACTAGGGTTTGGTATAAAATCAGTTTATTTCTGATTATTTGGGTGAAACTCTTTTCCATGACCCTCCATATGTCCACAAGGGTCTACATACAAAAAATCAGCTCTTTATTTGAGCTAGAAGTGCTTCAATTGATCAATGGAATCGGGAATCAGACAGTTTGGGAAAAGTCAACTGTGGGGCCAGAAAAGTCAAATCCTGACATTTTGAGAGTGGAATCTCAAAATCCATGCCTAGGGGATCCTACATGTGAAATTTGATCAAGGTTGGATCATGGATTCATCATTTAATTAGGAATTGGAAAAGTTACTTAATTTGGAAATGGTTGACTTTCCATTTAGGGCAAGTTTTCATGATCGTTGCACTCACTTTAAGCTCATTTTGCATCAAGATAAAAGCTCATTTTGCACTCACATACTAATTTTCATTATTTTTAAAATTATTTTGGGGGATGATGATGTCCTGACCCCACCTTATTTATTTTAATTTTTCATAATTTTATTGATTAGATTACTATTTATTCTTGATTTATTTCTAACCTAGTCTCATTAATTGACTTTTGGTTTGACCTCTGTTTTATTTTAATTAATTTATGTACCAATTTTGGTTATTTTTAAAATCTTTTTGGGAGATGATGATGTCCTAACCCCACCTCATTTATTTTAATTTTTCATAATTTTCTAGATTAATTTGCTATTTATTTGTTATTTTTTAAGTTGACTTGAATTTTCAGTTGACTTCTTTATGATCGATGTTTGACTTAGGAATTGCTTATGGCAATTGAAGAGATCTGTTGATCCTCCCTTGTTCATCTCATATGCCATGTATTAGAGGCCTTTTACCTTGATTTTATTTGGTCCTTACCTCATTTCCTGATTAAATTATTCAGTGGACCCTTCGTGTGCATATTTTCATCTGTTTGATTCATCTGTTATCTTTTATACTTGTTTCTCTCATTCATGCTTTCTATTGCTTGATAATTTAACATGTTAATACTCTCATGCATTGTATAAATGCTCCATTATTTGATTCTTTGGTTTGATTATATATTTTTTATTTATCCGATCTGATTGATAATTGTTGCCTACTTGTATGATGTATGAGGCATATATTCTTATTGTTTGTTTGCCATGAATAATCCCCATTCATAACAAATGTACCCCTCTCCCATAAAGTGTATAATATTTATTTCTTTATTTTTTAGTCACCTGTTAATACAAGAATTAAAGCGAACATCCGATAACCATTTCAAAATAAGATCAAAAGCTCGATCCAACGTCGAGTAATCATTTTTAAAACTTAACAGAACCAGCACGCATTCATCCATCCTCTTGTAAGTCGATTGCCTCAGGCATCGCCATCTACCTTTAAGTCGATTGCCTTCGGCATCGCCATCTACCCTTATCCGTAACCCGTCTTCGCGCTCCATCCGTCGACTCTTGTTCCGTTTAGGTAGCACCCATTAGGTAGAACCCTTTGTATGATAACATAGGTAGAATTCCCTTATTCTTTGCATGCTAACATTAGGTAGATGTTCCCCTTTGTAAATCCTAACACATAGGTCCATATTGCATGACAACTCTAGAGCAGAGCTTCCCCACTTTTAGACCTTCCGTGCGTCTCCGATCTTGTGGCATGTCAGTCCGTTCTATTGCAAAGAGGTAACTGCCTAAGACTCGATTCAGCGAGCTGCGACACCTACTGCTAGGACGTTGAACACACTGCCCACCCTCCTTTGACACAACTGGTGTCCTCTTTTGTAAGTCCATGTTCAGATGGCAATCCTTAACCCCTAGTTAGCCGAACTACGTTTTGCTCTGATTCTCATTCCAGATGAGATACGTAGGCATAAGACGCGACGTCTTACCAAGCACACTTGTCTTTAACCCATAGGTAGCCGAGCTACGAAGACTCTGATTCTCAGGCTCAGATGAGATACGTAGGTAGTGGATGCGACATCCTTGCGAGTCATTTTCTTTTAACCTTCCTTTTAGTAAATAGTACTTTAGATATACCTACACCCTTTAGACTAGAACAACACTTATGAAAAGGGCTCCCTAGGAGTACCTAGGATGTTTTGGGTGCTTAAAACCTTCCCATTGCATAACCAACCCCCTTACCCAGATCTCTGACATTTTTACTAGTTTTTGATTCGATAAAACTTTTAGGTTTTTGTTCGCTTTCTAACCATTCCTTTGGATAAATAGAAGTGCGGTGGCGACTCGACTTGTATGGTTTACCTTAGATTTAGTCAATATCTCTAATGGTAACGAATACCCCGCTACACTATCCATGTCGAATCTTTTCAACAACTCTTTGCAATACTTTGATTGGTTGATGAAAATGCCATCCTTTAGTTGCTTGATTTGAAGTCCAAGAAAATAGTTCATCTTTCCCATCATGGACATTTCAAATTCTCCTTGAATTATGGATGAGAATTCTTCACATAATTCTTTGTTGGTTGATCCGAAGATGATATCGTCAACATATACTTGAACTAATAGAGTATGGTTCTTAATTTTCTTTATGAACAATGTCTTGTCAACTTTACCTTTTTCAAAGCCATGTTCGCCTAAAAAGTTGCTAAGACGATCATACCATGCTCTTGGTGCTTGATTTAATCCATAGAGTGCCTTTTTCAACTTGTAGACATGTGAGGGATGCTTGAAGTCTTCAAAGCCCGGGGGTTGTTTGACATAGACTTCTTCATTGATATAGCCATTCAAGAATGCGCTCTTGACATCCATTTGAAAAAGCTGAAAATTTAAAGAGCAAGCATAAGCAAGTAAAAGACAAATAACTTCTAACCTTGCTACGGGAGCGAAAGTTTCTTCAAAGTCGATTCCTTCCTCTTGATTATACCCTTGAGCCACCAACCTTGCTTTATTTCGAACAATTATACCATTCTCATCAAGCTTGTTCTTAAACACCCATCTTGTACCTATGATGTGTTTATCACTTGGTCTAGGAACAAATTCCCAAACTTGATTCCTTTCGAATTGGTTTAACTCTTCTTGCATAGCAATTATCCATTGATCGTCTCCTAAGGCTTCATCAACTTTGGAAGGTTCAATTTGAGAAACAAACGCCATATTCAAACAAGCATCTTGAAGATTTAGTCTTGTTGTAACGCCGTGACTAATGTCACCAATAACTTTATCAATTGGATGATCTCTATCAGTTCTCCATTCTTTCGGTAGATCGTTGACATTTGTATTTGGTTGTGAAACTTCTTCTTGTTGTTCCGATGGATCTTTGTAAGAAATTTCTTGAGGGATTTCTATTATATCATCATCATCATCACATATAATAATATCCTCCTTGGAGGGGTTAGATTCATCAAAAGATACATGCATTGATTCTTTAATTTTTAAAGTTCTTTTGTTATAAATTCTAAAAGCTTTACTAGTAAGAGAATAACCAAGAAAAATACCTTCATCGGATTTTTCGTCAAACTTACCAAGATTATCTTTGTCATTGTTAAGGACAAAGCATTTGCATCCAAACATGTGAAAATAAGCAATGTTTGGTTTCCAACCTTTAAATAGTTCATATGGAGTCTTCTTTAAGATAGGATGAATATTAACTCTATTACTTACAAAACATGCCGTGCTCACCGCATCCACCCAAAAATACTTAGGAAGATTTGAATCGCTAAGCATTGTTCTTGCAAGTTCAACAAGTGATCTATTCTTTCTTTCAACAACTCCATTTTGTTGAGGAGTTCTTGGTGCCGAGAAGTTGTGAGATATTCCATGTTCTCCGCAAAAATCTTCAAACGAAGCATTTTGAAATTCTCCACCGTGATCACTTTTCTTATGGAGGCGATTGTTAATGATTTCTCATTTTGAATTTGTTTGGCATATTTCTTGAATGCCTTAAATGCATCATTTTTCTGCACTAAAAAGAATGTCCAAGTGTATCTAGAAAAATCATCAACAATAACTAAAGCATATAAATTACCTCCGAAGCTTCTTGTTCTTGATGGACCAAATAAGTCCATGTGTAACAGTTGTAGTGGCCTAGAAGTGGACACCACATTTTTGGATGTGAAAGTTGACTTGGTTTGCTTCCCCTTTTTACATGCATCACAAAGCCTATCTTTGATGAATTTTATCTTTGGCAATCCAATGACAAGGTCATGTTTTACTAACTTATTCAAGTGCTCCATGTGAATGTGAGCAAATCTCTTATGCCATAACCATGAGTCGTTGTTATTTGCCACAACACACTTAACCTTCAAAGAAACATCGTCAAGGGAAATTATAAAAATATTATTAATTCGCTTACCTATAAGCATTACCTCTTGTGTGATTTCGTCTTCAATTAAGCGTTCAGCTTTTGTGAACCTTATTTTGAATCCTTTGTCACAAAGTTGGCTTACGCTTAAGAGATTGTGCTTTAGTTCTTCGACATATAGCACATCTTCGATGGATATGAAATTTGATGCACCTACTTTGCCTATGCCAAGAATTCTTCCTTTGTTGTTATCTCCATAAGTAACATAACCCTTGGCCTTAAGCTTTAGATCTGAAAATTTGTGCACATCATCGGTCATATGCTTGGAGCACCCATTATCCAAATACCAAAGATTTGTTGTGGCCTTCAAGCATACCTACAAAACAAAGTTAAGTTTTGTTACGTACCCAAATTGCTTTGGGTCCTTTATAATTAGTTCCTTTCTCAACCCAGACATAATGCCCTTTTGCTACACTAAAATTTCTAATGTAGCAAGCATTAGGTGTATGGCCAATAATACCATAATAAAAACAGGTTGGTTCAAAATTGCTTTTATATATAGGAACGAAAGACTTTTTCTTGATAAACTTTTTCTTTTTAGGATGTTGATGCACTACTTTTGGTGTGTTGTCTCTTTCTTTTGGAGTACCTTTGTACTTTTGTCATTTGGGTACCTTTGTTGGCTAAGAACCCCTTCCAAACCAATTGGTCCTTTTTCATATCTTTCAAGGACTCTTTTAAGTTGGGCAATTTGGAACGAGAGAGACTCACACTCTAGACATACAAGATTCTTCTTTTCACTTATCATCTCTTGTTTCTTATTTTCAAGAACTTCAATCTTCTCTTCCAAGGAAGAAATTTGTTTCTTTTGAGACGATATAGTTTTATAAAGAATTTTGCATTCATTTAGTAATTCATTAATTGCATCTTGTGCATCATCATCAAAAAGAGAAAAATTGTTACTAACCTCTTCTTCATCATCGGAATGATGTGAGGCCATTAGCGCCAAGTTTGCACATTCCTCGCTATCCGATTCAGATGAAGAGCTAATTTCATTGTCCTCCCATGCAAGATATGCCTTTTTATTCTTGAAGTCCTTCTTGCTCTTGAATCCTCCTTTCTTTGAAAGTTTAGGATATTCCGGCTTTATGTGGCCTTGCTTTCCACATTCGTAGCATGTTACATCTTGCGTAGATGTGGTGGCCTCCTTCCTGAAATGTCTATTCTTTTTAGCGTTAAAGGATTTATTATTTTTGTTAAAGAACATACCGAGCCTTTTAACAAGGAGCATGAAATTCTCATCTTCCTCTAATGCGTCATCATCTTTATCTTCTTTTATATCTACCTTCAAGGCAATCCCTTTAGATTTCTTTTCTTGGCTTTCATGTTTCTCAAGCCTACCGAGTTCTAACTCATGTTCTTGAAGTTTGCCAAAGAGAGATGCGGACGTCATTGTTGAGAGACTTTTCTTTTCGGAGATAGCCGTCACCTTCGATTGCCATTCTCGAGTTAATGATCTTAGTACTTTAAGATTGAGATCGTCATTTGTAAATGTTTTTCCGAGAGCAATCAAGTGGTTTGTCAGGTGAACAAATCTCTTTTGTAGTGCCACGATGGATTCTCCGGGCAGCATTCTAAACATCTCATATTCTTGACTTAATGTATTCAACCTTGATCTCTTTACTTCGGCGGTGCCTTCATGTGTCTCCACTAAGGTGTCCCATATTTCTTTTGCCAACTTGCATTGAGATATGCGAAAGAACTCATCCATGCTTAAAACACTTTGAAGAATGTTTACTGCTTTCTTTTCATTTAAGATTTTTTTCTTATCATCTTCATCGTACGAACTCTTTATCTTTGGAATACCAACTCCATTGATGACACTCGTAGGATTATGTGGGCCATTTTCAACGGCTTCCCATATGCCTTCTCCTTGGGCTTCTAGATGTGCCTTCATATGGATCTTCCAAAAGTCAAAATATTCTCTAGAGAATAGTGGTGGTTTGTTACTACTTCTACCGTCTTTAAAAACCGGATTCGTGCTTGTGGAAGCCATGCGGATCTTTTAGGAACATGTTACCATTAACCTGCTCTGATGCCAATTGTAAGAACAAAGTGCGCCTAAGAGGGGGGGGGGTGAATTAGGTTCTTTAAAATTTTATCCGGTTTTATGATATGAAGTTGATAATATTTCTGGTTTGGAAATTTATGAAAGATGTAAAGGCGGAAAGATAAATGACACAAGGATATATCCTGGTTCCCCTCACAATCCGAGAGTACTCCAGTCCCCTTACGCAGTAAGAGATTTTCACTATGTTTGGTAACTTGTGCAAGAAGTAACCAAAAACCAAGAACAATCCTCTTGGATTTTTACTAAGTCACCCTATGAGAACAATCCTCTCAATGTGACTAATATTGCTTCCTAACAATCCCAGAAAGCAATGATACAACAAGTATAATTTTTGTATAAGAGTTTGAATAGATGAAATGTATCAATCACTTGATTGATCTTCTCTTTCAAGTAAAACAAATCACAAGGATAATATTAGTGCTCAATGTGTATGAATATATGGGAGTATTTTTCTGAAATATGTATGTAACAATGTTGGAAAAATATCTCAATGAAAGTTTATGTATATATGAACACTTTGTTTAAAAGTTGGTATATTTGAAGTTTGTAATTTGTATGAAAGAGGTGAGTGATAAAATCTGAAAAGTATAGTATATATAGGAGACTCTATACCCTTTAGAAAGGCTACATATAAGTGGAACAATGCAATGGTCAAGGGCAAGAGATATGAATTCGTATGGCACTGAATAACAATAAAGAAGTGCCACTGGTTCAGGTGTAACCGGTTACCTGAAGGATGTAACCGGTTACATGGTTACGTTATGGCCCAGAATTTCAAAAACTCGATCATGTAACCGGTTACTTAAATGATGTAACCGGTTACATCATATTGAAAATGATCAAATATAGAGGTTTTTTTTGCTACTGCCAGGGATGTAACTGGTTACATGATATTGGTAACCGGTTACATGAACTTAAAAGACCAAAAATAGTGTTTTGTAAAAGGGTAAGTATTTATGGTATGTATTTGATGTTTTGGTAATGCATTTGACTAAATGTTTTGAGCACTAACAAATATCAATGCAAAGAGTTTTAGCTTGTACCCATATAAGTTGAAGATCAATAACTTTGAGTCTTTAATCTTCATGAAATTTGTAAGCAAGCTTTGATCCTTATGCAATTTGTCTTGGCTCATCCTTTTTGATATTCTTGAAATATGTTGTCTTCATCAAAACAAAGTCTTTAAGCAATTTTGGAGAAGCTTGAAAATAAAAAAATTAGGCTAAACCCACTGGAGACAGTCCATCATCCCCAGCAGAGTCGCCACTTAATTTCTATAGCGGTAAATTCATGATCATCAAGCTATTAACAAGCTAGAGATCAATTAACAAGAGTCGCCAACCGCGCTTTTATTGTTTCCAAGGGAAAAGGGAAAAAGCACGAACAAAACCCAATTAGTAAGAAGTTTTCAAATAAAAACTAATAAAAGTCAGAGATCACAGGTAAGGGGGTTGGTTACACAGAGGGAAGGTGTTAGCACCCAAAGTGTCCTAGGTACTCCTAGGGAGCCCTTTTTGTGTGCATATGTATTTTGTACAAAGTGATGTTTTCAAACAAATAGAATGGGGGGATGAGAAAAAAATTCATTAATTATATCTTTGTGTTTGACAAGACCTTCGGTCTTGTGCCTACGTACCAACATATAAATGAGGGATCAAAACCTCGTAGTTCGTGCTAGAAATTTCAAAATGAGTGTGTTGGTTTTAACAAAATTTAAGTTTGAAGGGCACAAAGGCCTGAAAATGGTTTGAATGAGTTAGTTCTTTTTGGCTTTTTGAAAGTTTAAGTCAAGTATAGTTAAGTTCATTTACAAGTTTGATTTTAGAAAATAAGTTTGAAAATGCAATGGCATAAGACCAAAGTTTCTATCTTTTTTGTAAAAATGGTCAAGGTTTAGAACAAAAATAGTTCACACAAAGAAGTTTTTGAAAATGGAGGGAGAGATTTTGAAATTAAAGAAATAGGGAGAAGATGAAGAGACTTCCCTATGCACAAAAATTTAAAAGTTTAAAGTTGAAAAGATCTGACCAAATGGGCAGCAATCCAATAGACAAGTATGTCAATAGAAACCCAGAATTCTGTGTGACTTTTTTAGAATCAAGCAACACACAAATGCACAATTATGTCAATCTTGAAGAGCAAAGGCATCAAATAAAGATGGCCTCATCCAAGCTTATCCACTTCATGATCTTCTTCAAAATAGCCTATGTAGGGGATGAATTCCACAAGTTACAGGTTCAACATAACAGCTTAACAATGATCAATGTTGCAGATGAACTGGAGAGATCTCTTTGAATGATGTATCAGATGAATTTCAAATTGCAGGCAGTTGGTTCTTCAACAAATTGGCATTGGCCAAGTGTTGGTGTAAGCCCTAGAGGCCAATACTTTTGGCACTTGTATCGAATTATTTATTAATAATAAAAGGATTTTTCTTTATTATGTTTGTTTAATAAAGTCCCTAGGATAGCTAGCCCGTTTAATGTATCAAGTGTGACTTGATCATGAGATCACATTAAACATAAGGACACTATTCTTAAAGTATCCGTAGTCGAGCTTTATTGTGAAGTGGGATAACATTAAAGCATTAAGACTATTATGTATATAGGCTGATGATCACATCTCATGGACCATGGATAAGGAGTTATCAAGTCTTAAACATATGTATGAATAATAAGAGTAATATTTATACCGGATTGACCCGCTATGAGAATACTATATAGAATTTTATGCAAAGTGTCATAAGTTATTCTCATGGTGATAATGGTGTATACCACCCTTCGACCTGAAACCACTATGGACCCTAGATGTAGAGTCGGGTGCTTTATTGCTGATCAAACATTGTCCGTAACTGGATAACCATAAAGACAGTTGATGGGTACTCCACGAAGCATGCTGAGGGACATGAGTGACCTAGATGGAATTTGCCCATCCTGCATAACAGGATAAATGTCTATGGGCCCAATATTGAACTGGACAAGGATGACACGGTCTATGCCTTGTGTTCAATATAGACATAAGGGCAAAAGGGTAATTATGCGCACAAGTATTATCACAAAAGGATTTGTCATATCACATGACATTTTCATGTCTTGGATAGTAGTGATGTGTTGCTAGATACCGCTCACTGTTTATTATGTTAAATACGTGATTTAATATAATTGCCAATGCCGCAAAAACCTACAGGGTCACACACAAAGGACGGATTGATGAGAGATAGAGTAACTAAGGAACACCGTAAGTGTCGTATCTCGAAAAATATGATTCCTCGCGATGGTCGAGGAAAAAATTATGTTCGAACAGAGTCGCCACCGAACTTTATTTATCCCAATGAAGGAATAGGAAAATATCGATAAAACCTTTAGGAAATAGAATAATGGTCGTCGCAACCATATTCGGGTTCGGGAGTGGATTACGTAAGGGGAAGGTATTAGCACCCCTTACGTCCGTTGTACTCAACGAGAACCTTTTAGTTCTAATACGCGTTTCGAGTGTTAATTTATGTTTGTTCGTTATCTTTGGGTTATAAAATTATTAAAAATAAGAATGGATGAGAACCTCAGAAGAGGGGAAAAGGGAGGTTTTTTATTAGTATGCTCGCGAAGATACAACAATCTACTGCCTACGTATCCTTATGGTATAATAAGGAAATCAGAGCATTCGTAGTTTGGGGACTACGGTTGATTGGTGTTTTTTTAATGAACAACTGTTTAGATCGCACCCTAAAGGCTAAACTGTTTAGAAGACTCTAATCCACTTTCTTTTTCATCCTTAATTATAGAAAGGATTTGGTAATAGTTAAAGTGTTTTGAACGGATGATGAATACTCGGATAATCGAGTAAGACAACTCGTATACTAATAATCGGGAAAAGGAATGGAAGACTCTAGACCGCCTTCTGTTTCATCTGAATATTTATGAAAATAAGATTGTATAAGGTTGACGTATTTTAGCATAGACGACAAGTACTTGAATGGCTGAGTAAGACAACTCATATCCAAGCTTTTGAGAAGAGGAATTGAAAACTCAAGACCATCTCCCTTTTCGTATTGTCTTGATATGAAAATGATTTGATTAGGTTATATGTTTGTGGAAAAATGACAATTGCTCGACTAACTGAGTAAGAGAACTCGTATTCAAGCAATTGAGGAGAAGAGTTGAAAACTCAAAGTCATCTCCCTTTTCATTTCTTATTATGAAAATAATTTGATTTAATCTGGGTTTAGAAGTTTGTAAAGAAATGACGATTATCTGACTAACCAAGTAAGAGAACTTGTATTCAAATAATCGTAGAGAAAAAATTAAAGACTCAAAGTTATCTCCCTTTTGGTTTCTTGTTATAAAAGGATTTGATTTGTTTGTGCTTAAATGAATTAGAAATGACGACCATTTGACTAACCGAGTAAGAAAACTCGTATTCAAATAATCGAGGAGAGGAGTTGAAAACTCAAAACCATCCCCCTTTTCATTTTCAAATGAAGTGTTGTTTAAATGTGATTAAGTATTTTAATTTAACTTTCGATGTCGGGTCGAGGTTTTAAAATTTGCATTTTTGTGAATGAATTGAATTTATTTAGTGAATAATCCATCTAATCGATTAATTAAAACCGAATAGGTCTCATTGTAAGAAGGCCCAAGAGTAAGCCATGTGAGGTTGATGGTGATGCTTTTACAAGCGATCGACTTACAAAGGTGTTTTGAAAACAGGTTCGACTTTGAATCGAGAAGTATGTGATTTATTTTGAAATCGGCTCGGATTATTTTAAAAATCGATGAAAACGACATGATTTTGTCATAATTATAACATATCATTTCGTGTACACTCAAGGTTCAATATAAACAAATAGATAAAGAATAATCATGCACATACACTCCTCAAGATAAATAAACATCTAAATTATGAAGGTCATTTGTGATTCTATAATCGATTAATTAATTGAATGTTTAACGAATTATTTTATTTAAATTAAATAATAAGTAATAATAAAAAAAATGAATATAACCAAATAATTACATATTTATTAAATATTAATAATGATAACAACCATACAATTGTGTATTTACTTTTAAAAATTAATAATAATTATTGTAATATAGTTACATATTTACTATATATATATATATATATATAAAATTAACAATAGTATAATTATAATTTCGAAAATAAAATAAATAAATCAAAGCATTGTTTTATTCTAATGATCAAAGAAGTTAGTGTATATTTTATGTATAGAAATAAGGTGAGTGAAATTACTTGAAGATGCATGTAAATGAGCCAAGGGAAACAAACCAAGCCCAAGTGGGCGCTGCTGGAAGTCGCCTGGGGGGTGCTAACAGTGAAAATAAAAACATAATAAAAAGGGAATATGGGCCCAAATATACTGGCCCATGTCAATCCCAAAACAAAAGTGCCATTAGTAAACTGTGGAGGTATGAACAGTCAAGCAACATGGGCCTAAGAGCAAAGGAAAGCCCAGGAAGGGTCTGGTCAAACGTTGACCCAAAAGACTCACCCTTTGAGCGGTGACAAGTGTCCAGGGCTGGTGACACTTGTCACCACTACTCCCACGCTTCCCTCGTTAACTTAAAACAAGTATAGGGGAAAGAAAATGCCATTTATTCAGAAACCTTTATCTCTCTTCAATCTCCCCAATCGTTCAGAAGACACCCATCAAACCGTAAAGAGAATTTCTCCCGGAGAAGACGACCGAAGGCGACGGCTCACGGCGGAGCCTCCGTTCTTCTCCGGTCACCCTACCCAAAACGCCACCTAGCTTACTAAATGCGACCTTCCGAGGTCGAATCCGAACCCAAAATTCCCTAAATCAAACTCAAACCTCCTAGATCAGAGCAAGAACCAACCGATCTAGAACTTCTCCGACCCCTAAACCCTTAACACAAAATCAAGGCTTTTGCATGTTGCGATTTAAGGAAAATAATGGGGATTCGTTCTGCTTACCACGTCGAAGGAGGTGGAAAGATGATTTCAGGCGAAGAAGAGTGTTTTTGATCCGAGTTCGTCGCCGGCAATCCGTCATGGTTTAAGATAAGTTTCCTCTCAATCTTTCTTCTCGTCTCCTTCTTCTGTCTGCTTTTGTTTTTTGATGATTATATGGATTGTAAAGCTGTTTCTATTTTCTAATTTATGATTCACTAGTTTTTTCGAAAACCCTATGTTTGATGTTCTCAGCGAAAGTTATTTTCGATTCTCTCTGGTATTTTAGAAATGCTTTTCTTGGTTTGGTTTTGGGTTCTAGAAAAAATCTCGTTGTTTTTCCCTCTCTCTTTCTTGCTGTTAATTTATCTGTGTTCAACTCCTCAACTTATGAACTTTTGAGTCTTATAAAAAAACTCCTTTTAGTTATGCCCTTTCCTTCCAGATTATGTGGGATCTGTTTTGTAAATTTGTTACTGTTTTAAGCCATTTTCGAAATGCTTTTTGAGTATTCATGTTGGTCTTTTGGATAAAGTGTTAAACTGATTAACTTATTAGTTATTTTTCAGTTCTTTAAGCGCTTTTGGAAAGGGCTTTTTATTTAAGCTGTTTTTCTCTCTGCAGGTCACAGCGTGAATTGACTTGAGTGGATGGAAGGTTGGCTGCGTGAAGCTTCAGGAAAGCAAGTTTTGAGGCGTGCCAGTTCCAAGGAGGGTTCAACGGTCTAGTGGTTTTGGTCTCTTGGGCAATGGTTCTTGGGAATTCGTTTCTATCAGTTGAAATTGCAACAACTTCTTATTAAATTAAGATGTAATTAATTAGGTTTTTAGGTTAAATGTATATTTTGGACTATTTGTAACCTATTGGATTAAAATTTAACTATGTAATTACCTTTTAAGCATTCAAAATTTATCTCAATATTTTTATTTATGCTAATCAATTAAAGCATTTTAAACTTTGTCCTTTTATTTCAATGGGCAACCTACTTGGGCCACCATGAACATCCAACCAGAAATTGCCTCTGGCATGTTATTATTTAACAAAATACAACTATGATCAAAAATTTAAAATGAAGCATGTCAAATGCAATTTCAACTTTTAAAAACAACACACTTTCAACTTAGGTACAAAGAAACCAAATATAGTGACTTAATTTAAAAACAACACAATTCTAACTTCAACACATAAATCTAAATATGGTGCTTTCATTTAAAAACAACACAATTCTAACTTCAACATATGAATCTAAATATGGTGCTTTAATTTAAAAACAACACAATTCTAACTTCAACACATAAATCTAAATATGGTGCTTTAATTTAAAACCAACACATACATACCTCAAAAAAATGCAAATTTAATTTAGGAACCTATGAAGGACTTAGAACTTGGCATAAATATTTGGGGTGTGTAAATGGACTAATAAATAGTGATCAAAGAAATAATAACATGGCTCTTGATACTTACTAATAAGAAAATAGATTTTGGATTAGTAATGTAAAAAGATTCAAACCACATTTTAGAATATGAACACGCTTATGCAAATGGGCCTTTGAAACAAAGAGATCTCATGGGTAAACCACAATGGCCGGACAAAATTGGGGTATGACAGTTGCCCCTATTTAATAACCTCAAACCGGTAAGTAAAAATGACAGTAGTCTTTATGCATTCACGGTGGGAGATAATTAAATACAAGAAGACCCAAATTTTGTCCTAGGAAATGAAAGTAAGAAAATACAGGAAGAAAATGCGGTGAGAAATGGCAAAAGATATTATCCCACTGTAAAATGGAACAGTCAAGACTTTCTGTGAGTCATCAGAACAGTATCTTGGATATCTCAGTCGAGATAGGTGGAATGGCATCCCTAACTAAATCTCAAGACTTTCCAGGACATTAGAGCAGTATCTCTAAAAGAATCTGAAATGAGACTCTTCATATTGATGAAGCAGCATCTCAAACAGTAAAAATGAGATTCTCTGTATCGGGTCGAAACAACATCTTATATGATAGAATTAAGATATTCCAGCAAGGGAAAAAATACCTTAATTGAATCTAAGACTCTCCGAGGATATTAGAGCAGTATCTCTAAAAACAATCTGAAATGAGACTCTTCATATTGATGAAGCAGCATCTCAAACAGTAAAAAGTGAGATTCTCTGTATCGGGTCGAAACAACATCTTATATGATAAAATTAAGATATTCTGAACAAGGGAATGATACCTTAATTGAATCTAAGACTCTCCGAGGATACTTAGAGCAGTATCTCTAAAAAATCTGAAATGAGACTCTTCATATTGATGAAGCAGCATCTCAAACAGTAAAAATGAGATTCTCTGTATCGAGTTGAAGCAGCATCTTATATGATAGGATTAAGATATATTCCAGCAAGGGAAAAATACCTTAATTGAATCTAAGACTCTCTGAGGATATTTAGAGGAGTATCTCTAAAAAAAATATGAAATGAGACTCTTCTAATTGATGAAGCAGCATCTCAAACAGTAAAAATGAGATTCTCTGTATCGAGTCGAAGCAGCATCTTATATGATAGAATTAAAATATTCCAGCAAGGGAAAGATACTTTAATTGAATCTAAGACTCTCCGAGGATATTAGAGCAGTATCTCTAAAAAAAATCTGAAATGAGACTTTTCATATTGATGAAGCAGCATCTCAAACAGTAAAAGTGAGATTCTCTGTATCGAGTTGAAACAGCATCTTATATGATAGAATTAAGATATTCCAGCAAGGGAAAAATACCTTAATTGAATCTAAGACTCTTTGAGGATACTTAGAGAAGTATCTCTAAAAAAATGAAATGAGACTCTTCATATTGATGAAGCAGCATCTTAAACAGAGAAATGAGATTCTTCAAATAAATGAAGCAGTATCTCGGATGTTCATCTGTTGGGGGAAATATTTAAGAAAAAACTCCTTTTGAGGGAGATTTACTAGAAATGCTCTGTAGGGGAAAAGCTCATAAGAGACTTTTTAGGGTAACCTCTGCTTGGGGAGCATTGATTGTAAAGAAAATGCTGAGAATATCATTATTAATCATAAAGTTGAAAAATGATTTGCTGAGAAATAATTCCACGAGCACATGCAGGGAAATAACTTTATTTGGAAATGAGGAATGTCTAAGATATTCATGAATGACCTTGGATCCTGATATTTTGGTGTGATTTTTGTATGATGTTCCACTTTGGGTGGAAATACTATGCATGGGAGGATGCATGAGACGTATGCAGTATGCAATTGCTGGGGGTATTTGGTTGTGCATGTAGGAATGCGAATGATTTTTATTTTGTTGAAATTCCCATTTTGTGGGAGTATCATGCATGAGTATGTTGATGACTGGTATGACTGTGTTTTTTTAATTTTTTGTTTGGTAGGAAAACCATGTATAGATGATTCGTGTGATGCATGTGGGAATGCAACTGGGTAATTGGGCTTTTGTAGGGTTTAATTATTGATTGCCAATGAGGTTGGACTTTAAATGGGAACTGCCAGATGAGAATTGGTGAACAATATTGAACTGTCAGATGAGAACAAAACTTGAAGGATATGTCACCAGACGAGAACTGATGAAAATAAATGAAATGTCAGGCGAGACTGACTTTGTTTTTGTTTGTCAGACGGGAACTGACTTATACAGAAGGCTACCAGACGAGAACTGATTACGAAAAATAGACTACCAGACGGGAACTGGTATCGAAATAGGTGACCTACCAGACGAGAACTGGTATTTAAGAGATATTTTACCAAACAAGAACTGGTATTAAGAGATAATTTACCAGACGAGAACTAGTATTTGGTAAATGATTTTTCATACAAGAACTGATTTTTGAAATAGTTCGCCAGACGGGAACTGGTCTTTGGAATAAGTTGCCAGACGAGAACTGGACTTTGAACTAAACTGCCAGACGGGAACTGGGCTTTGAAAATAAATTGCCAGACGGGAATTGGGCTTTTAAATGAATTGCCAGATGGCAACTGGGCTTTTAAATGAATTGCCAGACGAGAACTGGACTTTGACATAAATTGCCAGACGGGAACTGGGCTTTGAAATGAATTTCCAGACGAGAACTGGACTTCAAAATAAATTTCCAGACGAGAACTGGACTTTGAAATAAATTGCGAGACGGGAACTGGGCTTTGAAATAAATTGCGAGACGGGAACTGGACTTTGAAATAAATTGCCAGACGAGAACTGGACTTTGAAATGGCCAAGCGATGTTGGGCTTTTGTGTCATATTTTGGTGTTTCAAGGCCTTTTGATGCCAGGTTCATGTTATGGGGTTAGACCCGATGAATTTTATGATATGCATGGTTTTATCTTAGAGCAAAGTGACATGACTAATGCATGAGGATGCTTTATGCAATGATTTGAAGGCTTTCAAAATGCCCCTGCATGGGTATTGGAAGAGAAGGTTCTTTCCAAAAAGGCTTTTGTCTGTCAAAAGGTTATTTTATGGGGTGATAGCATAATTCCTCGACACTCATCTCGAACTCTGCATTTGTTGACTTGCAAAAAAGCTTTTGCTTGAACTGCTTGAAACATGGAGAGGACTCGCTCTTGTATGGCTCATCTTGCCCCAATGTGATGGGTCTATGCAAAATGTTTACCTCGAAAGGATTTTGAAAGCAATTGTACCGTAATTTAGAGAGGGATTGCCCCAGAATTTTGATCCATGAAAGGATTTATCCTTGGTTAACCGACTCTTGGAGTGGTTGACTTTTCTGTGCTCTTGAGGTAGCTTGCCCCGGTATGAGCGTTGAAGCGACTTAACTCAGCCTAACTGAATATTGAAGGGGTCTTCCCCTGGCCACCAGAACCTCTAGGTGATCTTCCCTTAGTTAATAGAGTCCTGAGATGATTTGCTCTGGATCAGCTGATCCTTGAAATGATTTGCACATTTATTAACAGATGTTGGAGACTGTTTAAGACTGACCAATACTTGGAGTAATTTTCCTATGATCAACTTGATGTTTTAGGTGGCATGAACTTGATTCGTGGGTTATGAGGTAGTCTTGACTCTGGTGAATGGTCAAGTTCCACTGGTTGCTCTTTGTTGAGATTTCAATGATGTCCAGTACTGAATTGCAATTAAAATTGTTCACTTATAAATGGTAATTTTAATGCGATATTCATGCAAGTTTTGAAAAAGAATCATTTATTGGAATGATGTGATAGTGTGTGACGAGTGGACCATGAGTCCAAATGTAATGCTGATTTAGCAATTTAAAGTGTGAAAGACACAGCGAGAGTAATGACATTAATGTTGAATATTAGCAAATCTTTAGGAGTCAGTTTACGCAACTTTGCTGTAATATGCTTTCGGAAATAACCCTACCTCAATTAGGTCTTTTGAGGGTTGTAACGTGGCTTGGTTCATGGTTATTGAAACAAAAGGATATAAGGCTCGAAGTTTATTTTAACCCACCCCTTCTTCATGATGATCTCCAATCCTACGTTCAATTAATTCGACACACACTTACTCTTACGAGATTTCAGCAGTGTAAGATATTTTTGAAATGACAGTCACTTATTTCACTCTTTATGGATGTTAGTGACCCTTTGATTTTTGACATGATAGTCACTTTATCTTGGTTTTGCTTTTGTTGAGGGTTTTCATTGCCTCTTTTGATTTTATTTTGATCCCTAACTTTTGCCTGAACTGCTTTTGAAGCTTTTAGTCCATCGAGATTGCCCTAATTTTTGCCTAAGTTGCCTCTTGGGTGTTCAACTTAGCGGGCTTTTCTTTGATTTTATTTTTGATAGGTTGTGACTGCCAAGTCAATGGTCATTGAAGAACAAACGCCATAACCTTCAGATTTTGCATGGTTCCTTCTACACTTTAGGATGTGTGCGAAGAATGTCATGTAGTTGATCCACATACTGGATATTTCATCTTGTGATTTGAATGCATAGTCAGATTAACTGAACACTACCCTGCCCTAGGTTTAATGTAAGGTTTTTTTAGATCCGAAAGAAACTCCTACTTCAGGCTCGAAGTGGTTGACTAGGGATTAACTCCTTATCTCTCCAGTGTTTGGGAATTTGAAACAATGCTTGTACATCATCAGCAGAATTTTATCCGAAAGCATATAGTCAGCAATTATGGGTAACTTGTTTTTGTCATCCTCCCTCAAATCTGTGTTAAAACAAAGGTTATGATAAAGAAAAGTGAATGGGAGAAACACTGATGTATTTTTGTTTTTGATATAAGAGAAGAAAAATGAGCGAATGCGAGATAATTAATTCAAAACATGCATCATTACTTCATCAATGTTACCATTAAAAACAACAATGTTTAAACACAAGCAACTTTTAACAACAAAGAAACTACAAATGCAAAAATAGAAACTAATCAGTCCAACGATTTCTAGTGTTGAGGATGTCTTCCTGTTTGAACTACTGGCATTAGGAGATACTCTATGAAATCTTTGAACTCATTATGACGAGAGGTTAACGTGCACCAACAGGCTTCCTTCTGAAAAGGATATGTACCTTTTGTCGATCAATTGTTGCACTTTAGCCTTGAAAGCATTGCAGTCTTTAGTTGAATGCCCTATTGTTCCGGCATGATATCTACATTGCACATCAGGATCATATCCAGGTGGGTATGGTTCTGACAATGGTCTGAGAGGCTTGGGCTCCACCAGCGAGCTTTGAATCAGATATGGCAGAAGTTGACTGTATGACATAGGAATTGGATCGATAGGAGCATTCCTTCTTTCCAGATTGTTTTAAGGCCTATGCTGGTTCAAATGCTGATTATGATATCCTTGACCACAAGATCTTTGATTTGTATGAGGAACAATCCATGGTTGATTGAATGGTGCTCTAGGCCTTGCCGGTTGCCTATAAGGATAACGTGGTTATGGAAATGGTGATTGCTGAGAAGGTGAAGAACCATAAGGCCTGGCTGGTGCATCGTGAGAATACCTAACATCTGCCATGACTGCATTTATTTCATCATCCTCTTCCTTTTGGGAATCGCTGAGGGATTCTGTCTCGCTAGCTTGGTTGCTCGGGGCACCTTGGATTCTTCCACTTTTTATGGCACTTCGACGCGTTCTCCAATTGTCACTAATTGAACGAAGTCTGATGCTGCGCTGCTAATCATCCTTTCGAAGTATGGACTTTGCAGGGTGTCCCTGAATAATTCCATCAATTCTTTGTCTAAGAGTGGTGGCTCAATGCAAGCCGCTAACTCTCTCCATCTTTGGGCATACCCTCTAAAGGATTCATTGCTCTATTTAGATAACGCTCTCAGCTGCATGCGATTAGGAGCTATGTCCAAATTATATTTGTATCGCTTCAAGAAGGTGTTAGCTAGGTCCAACCATGATTGAACATGATTCCTTTCTAACTTCATGTACCAACTTAATGATGTTCTAGTCAAACTGTCATTGAAACAATGAATCATCAACTTATCATCATGGGTATGAGAGGTCATTCTTCGGCAAAACATCAACAAATGGTGTTTTAGACAACCATCCCCTTTGTACTTCTCAAATTCCGGTACTTTGAATTTTGGGGGTATAACCAGGTCAGGTACCAAACACATGCCTAAGGCATTCAGTTCAACCGTATCTTGCCTTTCTATGGCCTTAAGTCTTTTCTCTAGCACGCAGCATCTTTTAGCAATCTCATCATCTTGTGGTTGTTCAACATTAACCACTAGGCTTGTTCCATGGGAATCTGGCACGGAGAATGCAAAACTGTGATACTCAACAACATCATGACGTGAGGAATCTTGAACAACATGACGTTCTTATACAGTAGAGTTATCAACTGGGGTTTGCACAAGCTGAGGTTGGGTAAGACCATTTACTGTAGCTAGCATAACATTCTCAACAACTACAGTCTGTTGAATGTTGTCTTCCTTCTTTGCTAAAACTATCATAGCTTCCACAAGTTGGTCTAGCTGATTTTTCATCGAGTCCACATCTCCTCTCAATGAAATATGACTTTTCTCGAACGGATCCATGATCTTTCAAGAGCTACTTCAAGTATGATATTAGTATCGGGAAATCAACTACAGGTTATGGACGAAGGGTGGATGAGTTTTTTTTTGTATATATTTTGCATGAAAGGTGATATGCAATGCATGACGATTGCAGATGCACTGATATGTGTATGAGTTGTAGTGACATGTTCAGGATCACAGGTTCAAGGTATTCTCAGATGGATCATCATAACGGGTAAACGACAGGTATTTCTGATTAATGGAACCCCATGGGTAGGCTCTACAGTTGGTAGGTTCCTAGAGTCACGAATATTTCTTGAGAACGTCACTGCCGTGATGAAAACTCGTCGGACAATAATATCCTTAAGAAAATCTCGTCTAGATGAGGTCTTCGTATTGTCCCAACAAGGAAAACTCCATGGGGATTCTACTACACGACTCTCGAGTCCAAGGTTCTAACAAGGTTCTCAGAGTCATAGATCGAGGTTGGAAATATTACTGTAAGATAGTAATACGTCCAAGGGATCTCATCTGATTGGGGATTTCGTATTAACCCAACAAGTCTGAAACTTCGTAGGTTAATACTACATAACCGCCGGGTAGAGTGGGTTAAAAGGTCCCTAGAGTCATTGATCCAACTTGAAAATACTATCGTCGTGACGAAGACTCGTCGGACAATAATATCTCAAGAGAATCTCCTCTAGGAGGGGTCTTCGTTTCTTCCCAACAAGGAAGACTCCTTGTAGGCGCCCACTACGCAACCATCAACTTAATCTTATGGTTTTTCTCAGACTCGGGTGGAGAGCCTATCTCACCAAGTATCACCAACCAGAGAACCCCAAATAAGACATAGTCAATAAATCACAATATAATAATTATAACAGAATAATAATAGCAGAATAAAAAATAACATATAAACAAACAAGATTAACACACAATACAGAAACTGAACTAAATTAGGCTTCACTCTCTTTTGCTTGGAGCTAATCCCCAGCAGAGTCGCCATCTGTCGCATCTCAAAAAATACGATTCCTCGCGATGGTCGTGGAAAAAATTATGTTCGAACAGAGTCGCCACCAAACTTTATTTATCCCAATGAAGGAATAGGAAAATATCGATAAAACCTTTAGGAAATAGAATAATGGTCATCGCAACCATATTCGGGTTCGGGAATGGATTACGTAAGGGGAAGGTATTAGCACCCCTTACGTCCGTTGTACTCAACGGGAACCTTTTAGTTCTAATACGCGTTTCGAGTGTTAATTTATGTTTGTTCGTTATTTTTGGGTTATAAAATTATTAAAAATAAGAATGGATGAGAACCTCAGAAGAGGGGAAATGGGAGGTTTTTTATTAGTATGCTCGCGAAGATACAATAATCTCCTGCCTACGTATCCTTATGGTATAATAAGGAAATCAGAGCATTCGTAGTTCAGGGACTACGGTTGGTTGGTGTGTTTTTTAATGAACAACTGTTTAGATCGCACCCTAAAGGCTAAACGTTGGCTTGTCTACTCTCGGCGGAGGCTTAAGCATTAGTTTGTTATGCGCATCAGAAAGGATTAAATAGTGTTCTTTTTGAAAAGAGTTTCAATCACACGGGGGTGACAAGTTGGATTAATATGTTGGATGTTTTGGTTGAGATGTTTTTTGGTTGGATGACGATTACTCGGATAGTCGAGTAAGACAACTCGTATCCCAATAGTCGGGAAAGGGAATAGAAGACTCTAATCCACTTTCTTTTTCATCCTTAATTATAGAAAGGATTTGGTAATAATTAAAGTGTTTTGAGCGGATGATGAATACTCGGATAATTGAGTAAGACAACTCGTATCCTAATAATCGGGAAAAGGAATGGAAGACTCTAGACCGCCTTCTGTTTCATCTGAATATTTATGAAAATAAGATTGTATAAGGTTGACGTATTTTAGCATAGACGACAAGTACTTGAATGGCTGAGTAAGACAACTCATATCCAAGCATTTGAGAAGAGGAATTGAAAACTCAAGACCATCTCCCTTTTCGTATAGTCTTGATATGAAAATGATTTGATTAGGTTATATGTTTGTGGAAAAATGACAATTGCTCGACTAACTGAGTAAGAGAACTCGTATTCAAGCAATTGAGGAGAAGAGTTGAAAACTCAAAGTCATCTCCCTTTTCATTTCTTATTATGAAAATAATTTGATTTAATCTGGGTTTAGAAGTTTGTAAAGAAATGACGATTATCTGACTAACCAAGAAAGAGAACTTGTATTCAAATAGTTGTAGAGAAAAAATTGAAGACTCAAAGTTATCTCCCTTTTGGTTTCTTGTTATAAAAGGATTTAATTTGTTTGTGCTTAAATGGATTAGAAATGACGTCCATTTGACTATACGAGTAAGAAAACTCGTATTCAAATAATCGAGGAGAGGAGTTGAAAACTCAAAACCATCCCCCTTTTCATTTTCAAATGAAGTGTTGTTTAAATGCGATTAAGTATTTTAATTTAACTTTCGATGTCGGGTCGAGGTTTTAAAATTTGCATTTTTGTGAATGAATTGAATTTATTTAGTGAACAATCCATCCAATCGATTAATTAAAACCGAATAGATCTCATTGTAAGAAGGTCCTAGAGTAAGCCATGTGAGGTTGATGGCGATGCTTTTATAAGCGGTCGACTTACATAGGTGTTTTGAAAACAGGCTCGACTTTGAATCGAGAAGTATGTGATTTATTTTGAAATAGGCTCGGATTATTTTAAAAATCGATGAAAACGACATGATTTTGTCATAATTATAACGTATCATTTCGTGTACACTCAAGGTTCAATATAAACAAATAGATAAAGAATAATCATGCACATACACTCCTCAAGATAAATAAACATCTAAATTATGAAGGTCATTTGTGATTCTATAATCGATTAATTAATTGAATGTTTAACGAATTATTTTATTTTAATTAAATAATAAGTAATAATAAAAAAATGAATATAACCAAATAATTACATATTTATTAAATATTAATAATAATAACAACCATATAATTGTGTATTTACTTTTAAAAATTAATAATAATAATAGTAATATAATTACATATTTAACTATATATAAAAAAAATTAACAATAGTATAATTATAATTTCTAAAATAAAATAAATAAATCAAAGCATTGTTTTATTCTAATGATCAAAGAAGTTAGTGTATATTTTATGTATAGAAATAAGGTGAGTGAAATTACTTGAAGATGCATGTAAATGGGCCAAGGGAAACAAACCAAGCCCAAGTGGGCGCTGTTGGAAGTCGCCTGGGGGGTGCTAACAGCGAAAATAATAACATAATAAAAAGGGAATATGGGCCCAAATATACGCGGCCCATGTCAATCCCAAAACAAAAGTGCCATCAGTAAACTGTGGAGGTGTGAACAGTCAAGGAACATGGGCCTAAGAGCAAAGGAAAGCCCAGGAAGGGTCTGGTCAAACGTTGACCTAGAAGACTCACCCTTTGAGCGGTGACAAGTGTCCAGGGCTGGTGACACTTGTCACCACTACTCCCACGCTTCCATCATTAACTTAAAACAAGTATAGGGGAAAGAAAACGTCATTTATTCTAAAACCTTTCTCTCTCTTCAATCTCCCCAACCGTTCAGAAGAAACCCATCAAACCCTAAAGAAAATTTCTCCCGGAGAAGACGGCCGAAGGCGACGGCTCACGGCGGAGCCTCCGTTCTTCTCCGGTCACCCTACCCAAAACGCCACCTAGCTTACTAAATGCGACCTTCCGAGGTCGAATCCGAACCCAAAATTCCCTAAATCAAACTCAAACCTCCTAGATCGGAGCAAGAACCAACCGATTTAGAACTTCTCTGACCCCTAAACCCTTAACACAATATCAAGGCTTTTGCATGTTGCGATTTAAGGAAAATAATGGGGATTCGTTCTGCTTACCACGTCGAAGAAGATGGAAAGATGATTTCAGGCGAAGAAGAGTGTTTTTGATCCGAGTTCGTCGCCGGCAATCCGTCCCGGTTTAAGATAAGTTTCCTCTCAATCTTTCTTCTCGTCTCCTTCTTCTGTCTGCTTTTGTTTTTTGATGATTATATGGATTGTAGAGTGTCGCAACCTGAAAAATACAGTGCGCAAAAAAAACAACCGGCGAAAGAAAAAGACAGAAGAGTCGCCACCGTGCGTTATTCATCCCAAAGGAGGGAAAGGAAACGCTCGAAGTAAACCTGAAAAAGGAAAGGACAAGACGGGGTCTCGCAACCAAATCTTGGGTTCGGGAGTCGGTTATGCGAAGGGAGGGTATTAGCACCCCTACGCATCCGTAGTACTCTACGGGATCCACTTTTGTAGTTCTTGTCTAAAGGGTGTGACTTTATCTTGTGTTGTTTGCCAAAAAAAAAGGGTTAAATGAAAATGACTCGCGCGGATGTCGCATCCACTGCATACGTATCTCATTTGAATATGAGAATCAGAGTCTTCGTAGATCGGCTACCTATGGGTTGGGGGGATGTGTGCTCGCTAAGACATCGCGTCTTATGCCTACGTATCTCATATGGCCTGAGAATCAGAGCAAAACATAGTTCGGCTAACTATGGGGTTATGGATTGGGTTTTGGACGAACGACGTCACTATGCAATCTACCGGATGCTCGACCTTTGGAGACTTACTCGCCTGTAGTAGAAGGAGTTAACGTGTTGCTTTGGGTTTTAGGGTTTGGGATGCTCGAGGGAAAACAGGCAGTCCTTGATGAAGGAACCGCTCTACCTGCAGGGATACGAACACATACAAAACAAACATGTATAAAGTAAATGTGCCAACAAGGGGCTCAGAAGTAAATAAACAAAAGAAAACAAATGCCTCCTATCGAGGTCTTCCAGCTAAGAAAGCGATAAAATGCGGAAAAGAGGTAAAAGTACCACACGGATGAAGATCCGAAGTAACAGCAACTAAAGGAGTAAGAAACCCAGGGACCTCCCAAGCTAATGCCATCAAAGAAAAGTGAGTCAGTACAGGTAATCGGAATGAACCTCCAGGGGTTATCCCACAAATAAAGTGGGAAACCACGCAAGTTATCCCTGCAAAAGTCATGTGAGCCCTCACAAAAACTCAACAAAAGGGTTAGTGAAACACCATAAGCATTTTTTTCATGGATAACAGTATGGTTTCAGAAACCTCAAACCCTGTGGCATACACTTCAGAAATCATGTGATTAAACATTCAAGGCATATGTTTCACCCATTCATAATACATCACACATTTAGAACATTCAAATTGAAGGCGTAAAATAATGGGAATAGGGCAAACCTGATTGGAGAGCTTGATTGAAATTGAGTTGCACCCGTGAGGCCCTTCAGGGTTTGGAGGCTGCTCTGAGTTCTCTGTCAGGTTTCTCTTCAGGTTTTGTCCAGGGTTTCGTTCCAAGGAAACCTCAGAGTATTTTGCTTCTCTTCCTTTTTCTCAAGTGAAGCCTTGGTATTTATAGACTGAATTTCATGGTTTTGTGGGCTCAAATGAGAGAGACCCAAGTCCAAAAATTTTTATTATATTTTATTTATTTTTTTATTATTATTTTTATTTATTTATTTTTTTTGTAAAAAATTATTATTATTATTATTTTTTTTTTTCGTTTTTTTTTTTTCGGATCTAATTCTGATTGACATGATGAAATGCAATATGAAATGAATGCATGAATGAGGAGGGGAAATTTTGGGGTGTTACAGCTGCCCCTATTCAATCATCAGCTAAACCGAGTAGGATGAAAGTGTCGCATCCGCGAAAAACAACCTGCGGGCTAAAACAAAAAACAAACAGAGCTGCCACCGAGCGTTATTTATCCCAAAAGAGGGAAAGGAAACGCTCAGAGTAAACCTGGGAAAAAGCATGGTCTCGCGACCAAAGAGATGGGATCGGGAGTCGGTTACGCAAGGGGAAGGTATTAGCACCCCTCACGTCCGTCGTACTCGACGGGATCCACGCTCAAAAGAAAGAAAAGGTTGCTAAACAAACATCACACACACACACTAAAACAACACAGGTGGAGGAAGAGGGGAGAGGGCTCGATAGGACATCGCGTCCTATGCCTACGTATCTCGTCGGGAACGAGAATCAGAGCCACCGTAGTTCGGCTCACGCACGCCGAAACAAACACACGCACAAAAAGGCAAACATGGAACCCGAACACCAATAGCTGGACTTACATCAGCTTCCGAACCAAACAACCCACACTGAAAACCAGATGCCACTTGATGGACTTATACCGGACTCCAAGCACCCAACAAGAGGATACGGGATGCCAATGGATGGGCTTTCATCCGTCTCCTACACACACAAGAAGAAACAACCAATAAGTTACTAAGGAGTCGGGAACTCGAGCCTAGCAATTGTCAAGCAAACACACACAAAAAGAAAAAGGGTTTGCCCGAAGAGATCTCGTGCGACCTCCTGCCTACGTACCTCATCTGGTATAAGGATCAGGGCAACGTAGTTCCCCTTAACAGGGAAGAAAGACTAGCCTAACCAGATAACAGAGGGAGACACGACTAGGGAGCTGGACTCGAGCCTAGATGTTATCATGCATCATTTCCCTATGTTATGGTTTCTATCTACCTGCACAACAGCAAGCTAATCCTAACCAGGAAAAAGCAAAGCATGCAAGCATAAACAAAGCAAAGCAAACATTTCAAATAGCACACACTATATCCAGTCAAAGTGGGCTCAAACAAAGGGTCAGACTGCCAAGGCAAGTCATCTGTACAAGGGTGGTGTTAGCTCTTAACCCTGACATTGAGAGTCAGGGTGAAGCAGATGAAAGGTGAGTGAAGATAAGACTTCACAGCTCTTATCCCTGGCCAGGGAGAGCTTCAGACAAAGGAGTGTGGGTTCAGAAAGGAGGAACCCTTCTACACTCAAGACTCTGACTCAACTGATCTTGGGTTAATGTCCCAATGCATCTACACAGTGGTGTGAGCAGAGGGACGACTCAACAAGAATTGCAGGGGATGGATTGCACATCCCTTGGGTTCTGCCAATTGCCTTAATCAAGGTCTTTTCCTGCTTGGGGACAAAGTTAAACAATCACAAACATCGCCTCTTAAGGAGGACATCAGACAGTTGCCTGGCCAAGTAACAGGCCAGGTCTTCCAGACTACATGAAGACAAGAAAGTCTACCTCAATTGGTTTATACAACCAAGCACAGCAAGCAAGTTCTCAAAGAACTATTAGCAACTAATGTACCTGAAATCAATCAAATACAATCAGTATACCAATCACAAAAGCAAAACAGACAGTATAAAAGCCAACCGTCAATGTACAATCAAACAATGCAATGTGCAATGTGCAATGCACAATCAACTCAAGTGAGCCAAGCATCCTACAAAATGAAACAAGTTAGTTCACAACAATTAACCAAATCAAACTCAATTAACTTGAAGCAATCTCCTTAAGGCATTTGCATCTCAACCTGAAAAGCCAAACTCAAATATGAGAAACAAGACCACTAGGACAAGCCTAGGGTCAAAAGGAGATGAAAAATCCAAAACAGCAAGTGAAAATTATCCAAAATCACAATCAAACAATTTAGAAACAAAACCAATTGGTCCCAAGCTCATATCATTCATTATCATCATTTCATGAAAGAAAAGGCACACAACATGCAATTTGCAACCTCAAAGGACCAAACAGAATGATCACCATCAAAACATTACCAAAACATTTCAATAAATTCCACAAAAATTCAAGTCTAAACAGAACACATTCAATGAATGGCATATCAAATTTCAGCTCATTTGGATCAAGGGAAGTAGGTCAATGAAAATCAGAAAGTCCAGACAAATTCAAGCAAGCCAACACAAGGCATCAAAACAAACATCAACTTCCATCAATCATAAAACAGTGACAAAACATGATAAATGAATGGGATCAAAACCACAATGACCTATAATGTGTCTAGAATTCACATGTCAAATTTCACATCCATCCACTTAATGACCAGAATTTCACAAATCAAATGCCAACATGTGTCACAAAAAAATCACCAAATGACCAAACAAGGGAAAAAATTCCAATCAAATAGGAAATCCAATCAATAAATCCAGAAACATTCACATGTGTTCTTAACATCCATATTCTCAAACATGCAAAAATTTGGCTCAATCCAATGTCCCTAAGCACATCAAATAAAATCATGAAATTCACCAAGCATGGTGTGACACAAATTGTCACACCTCTAATCAAAAAATCATATCTCATCAACCAGGGATCCAAAAATTGCAAACTATACATAAAAATCACCAGCAAAGAGTCCAGAATAGGCATGTAAAATTTCAAGCATTTCTATGGAAGCATCAAGATTTCACAAGCAAAATGGCATGGTATACACAAATTGGACACATTCAATCAAACCCTAGGCAATTTATTTTTCCACACGTGCACAAAAATAATAAAAATCACCATAAAAAACTACACATCACAAGGAGAATAATGCAAAAAGTCTCATCAAATTTGGACAAAAAATGAATCACTTATGAATTTTTTGAAGTTCATGGATCAAAATGAAATGAAGAATGAAAAAGAAAATGAAATAATGATTTAAAATGAAATAATGGCACATTCGTAATTATCCTACAGCTAAACCAAAACGTTGCGTTTCAGTTTTTCGCTGGCAGCACACGACTGGTTGAAGGAAGCGGGAAACACAATTTGAAAATTCACAGCCAGGCCACAAGATCAAACACGTTCTTGGACGTGTTCTTCCTCAAGAACAACATCAAAATTCCAGAAAAATCATCATGAACTTTTTTCAACCAAAATGAGCAAACGATACATCGAAATCACCGTCTAATCACGTACATCATGAATATGAAATTAGTTTCTCCTAATTCTACTCATGTTAACCGGATCGAGCGAAAATAGGTTTGCACATCAAACTTCCAATCAAGATTTCTCTCTCGATACTCAACCAAATTCAAAACCACAAGCAGCATTGCATTCTACGTTGAAAGATCTATCTAAGCCACATCTTAATTCAAGCAATGGTTGAGATCGAAAATTTACCTTATGGATGAAGCAGATGCGAATTCTTGTGTTTCCAAGTGTGAAAGGTGAAAACAGATGCAGTTCAATGCTATGGAAGTTGATTGGAATGAGTAGTTTAGCTCAATGATGCTTCAGATCCAAGAGCCTTCGATTTGCCATGGATGAGTGAAATTGCAACAGGTCAAATTCTCCAATGTTCTTGCCTTGATTTTGCAAAACAGTCGTGCACAAGCCTTGGTGTGTGATGGATCCAACAAGAATCAGTGCAATTGATGAAGAATTCAGTGTGAAATGATGAAAAAAGTGTGTGAAAATTTTGGAGAATTGAGAGGTTTTTGGAGGGAAAGTTGGTTAGATCTTGAGAAATGTGAAGTGTGATTATCAATTCTGTTACAATTAACATCTTATACCACATGCTTAATCCATTTCTTAATCACAATTAGCAAATGAAGTGAAATTAGTGAAAATGAGTTTTCATGTGAAAAGGCAAAAATGTCCTTTTGCAAATTAGGCAATGTAACAGTAGAAAATCAGTTCAAGCAAGTCACATTGGCCATTTGGAATGTGTTGGAATGAGTTTTGTGAGCCAATGCCTTGTAATTTGAAAATTCACCATTTCACACCAAAAATACAAAAGGAATCACTTGAAAAATGACTTTTTGCCATGATGTTTTTTGATGAAATGTGATCATGCATCATGAAAGTACACATAAAATGTGGTTTGCTCAAAGAAAGATCACCCAATTTGGCCATTCCATGTGAAAGTTATGCCACTTTGAATTTAGGCATTTTTGGAAAATGATTTGATCATAACTTGCCAACCATACCTGAGAAATTCATGTTCTTGGACTTTTTGGAAAGGTGAGAGCAAGATCTACAACTTTCATGTTGGACAAAATTTCATTTGAAGCATTTTTGGACATGTAATTTTGAGATGAAAAACTTTCCATTTTTGGAAACTTTCAATTATAGGTCACTTTCTATTTTTGAAAAGTTTCCATCTGACTTTATTTTCTTCATTCTTGATGTTTGAAATGTCAAATGAAACTTGTTTAGACATGAATGAAGTGTATCCAACTCTCTCCCACCTCCAAAACCATCATTCCTGGCACAGTTGACCACAGTTGACTTTTCTGATTGATAGATGAATTTGGCTATGCACTGATCCACTTGAACCTCAAACTCCTGATGAAATGGATCAAAAATGAAACCCTAGCTTCCATGAGCTCAATATAATCACATGATGATCCCCATATCCATTGTAGACCCCATCTCCTTCACAAGCCCTGATTGGCCCCATGCAGCTGATTAGACTGATTAGGGTTGACTAGTGGTCAAAACCCTAATCTCAAGGTACGTGATCAATCTCTTGAATCTCTTGGATGATAACAAGACCATGATGATGATGATGCATCATTTCAACCAAGATGAAGCTCAACCCCCTTGAGAATCAAGAAACCCTAAGTTGAATCACACACCCTCAGATGATCAATGATCCAGTCAATGAAACCCTAGCTGGCATCTTAACCTCTCTTATCTTCTGATCAAGACTTAGAAGGATGACTTGCTTAATGTAGCCACATGATATGCAATTATGCAATGCCTAATGACCTAAGAAATGCAATGCAATATGTTAAGCTAGTCCCAAGAGAGGAGGGCAAATTTTGAGGTGTTACAGCTGCCCCTATTCAATCCGCTGTGAACCTGTCGATATGAATAGCCTCGGCTTTCAGATGATCAGGATGAAGAGTGATTGAATACCAAGAACAGACGAACAATTTGCACTCTGATGGGAAAATAATTATCAATGCCTGTCAGAATCAATAAAGAAACGATCTTTGAAGAAAAATCCGTCTGGAACGGAGAAAGTCGGCCTGATCACCGAAACAAAAATGTCTGGATCATCAGTAACACAGAGATACCCATGGCCTAAATGCCGTTCGTCAGTCTGTATACTGAGCATCGGAATATGAGAGTATTGATGTCGGTCTGGATACCGAGAGATCGGCCTGACCACCGAGAGATCGGCCTGAACGCCACTTTGGTCTGAACACCACTTCGGTCTGGATACCGCCTCGGCCTGAACACCGGGAAACTGGCCTGACTGCCACAAGATGCATCGATCTAATTGTCGGAAGCTTCTTCGATCTGAAAATCGGAAACTGGCCTGAACGCCACCTCGGTCTGGATACCGCCTCGGTCTGAACACCGGAAAACTGGTCTGGATACCATAAGTACTTCAACCTGATCGTCAGAAACTTCTTCGATCTGGAAATTGGAAACTTGGCCTGAGCGCCACATCGGTCTGAATACCCGCCTCGGTCTGAACACCGGAAAACTGGTCTGAATACCATAAGTACTTCAACCTGATCGTCGGAAACTTCTTCGATCTGAAAATCGGAAACTTGGCCTGAGCGCCACATCGGTCTGAATACCCGCCTCGGTCTGAACACCGGAAAACTGGTCTGAATACCATAAGTACTTCAACCTGATCGTCGGAAACTTCTTCGATCTGAAAATCGGAAACTTGGCCTGAACGCCACCTCGGTCTGGATACCGCCTCGGTCTGAACACCGGAAAACTCTTCATGCCTATCAGCATCGGCGAAGATAACAAAACAGTGATAAGTGAGTCGGCACGCATGCCAAAGACCCATGCTGGGGATAACACGCCATGAACCGGCTATTCTTTATTCCGCCCTAGCACACGAACACTTCGCGTTTAGCTGGGGATTATTCATTCTTGTTTTTTCTTTTTTGGACCCCGAAAATTTCTTGATTAACATTCCCATCTCTGCTCGACAGAAACCCTTCCTCCAGTATCACACTACTGGGGAATACCTTTGATTCATGATGCTAGACTCCTCAGAGTAACACCTTCCTCTTCGGGCACAACCACCTCTCAAACGATAACCACGGCTTGAGACTAGCTTTATGCTTGCAATAATGATGCATGATCGATTTTTCTGCGTAATGCTCCATAATTATGGAAATGCTACGCGATTTACTTTTTTTTATGCAATATGCTATGCTTATCTACATGATGAATGCATAAAAAGGCATCCCCCTCAAGGGACTCTTTTGAGGAGCTCGAGACACTCTGCTGAGGAACTCGCCAATACTCCGATCTCCACCCTGTTGGGGAATAGCACTGCTGCTGGGAAAAAGGCAACCCCTGCTGGGGAAAACCTCCTTTGCACCCGATCCACTCAGAGACATTGTTGGGGAAGCACCACCAATGCATTATGTGGGGATACAACTGTCTTTGACTTGCTGGGGATATCAATCCCGACTCCGCTTGGGAAACAACCGCACACAGATACTTCCGCTGGGGAAATTGCCACCTTCAGACCTGGCGCCTGGGGAAGCATCGATCTGAAACCTGCTGGGGATAACCATCCTGACCCTGCTAGGGAATCCACAGACCTTGGATCTGCTGGGGAATTAGTCCTTATGACTCTGCTTGGGAAGATGACAGTCCGGTACTCGTCTGGACCTTTTCTGCTTCATCATCTTGTATTTCCAATTGTACCGCGCTCGACGGAGAGCGAACTCCTGGGACTATACAAACTTTTCAATTTTCCGACTTTGAAGAGTCTTCTTGATTAATTTCAAGGGTCGCCGTACGTCTCGCTGTCTTTTCACCGTTTCCCTGTTCATTCGTCCCTGATTGGACTCCCTGGGGATTGTTTTGTCAACGGCTTCCACATCATAACCTGCAAGTGAGTGAAAAGATCTAACAGCACCTGCAAAAGAGATCGTTAGATAAAACCGTGCCCCAGGCGTGTCAAGATTTCAACACTTGGGTCACTCAACCTTCCGAATAAGATTTCAAGCTTCAATCTTATAAGCATGCATTGGAAAGAACCTGTATGTCTTAAAATGCAAGATTCTTTATCAAAATAATCGGATGTTTTTGCAATCAAAGCGGTAATGAAAAACAAAAACAAAATTATTTGACTGAATATGCATTTTATTGATTGAAAAGTGTGGCTCAAACTGAGCAATACAAAGGAAGCAATTCCTGAAAAGAGGTAATTGCGCACAAAAGGAAAAATCTATCCTAATGGCAATGTGAAACTCGTGATCTCATCGAGTTCCAACTCGGTTACACCCCATATGTCCTCAGACTCTCCGTGCTTTCTGCCTTCTGAATAAGACGATCCTGATTGATCCCTACCGGGTATTATCCATGATGCTTTAACCAAAGCGCAAACGATCATGCCAGACACAGTTGTTCGTTTCAATCCCTCTTTTGCCTGGACCGCCCTTTCGGGTTTTCAGTCCACAGGGATACCCTTTTTTGCCCAAGTCGCCTTTCCAGGTTTTCGACTTGCCGGGTGTACAATTTTTCTTTTTATCCCTAACTTTTGCCCAAACCTTTTCTTTCTATTTTTTTTTTGGTTCGCCGGGATGCCCATTTTTGCCTGGACTATTTTATTCTTTTCGTCCAGCGGGTCTATTTACACGAAGTATTTTTTAACTGCGTCCGCATTCACAGGGGATGGAAAATCCTCACCATCCATGGTCGTTAACAACAAGGCTCCACCAGAGAAAACCTTCTTGACCACGAATGGACCTTCATAATTGGGTGTCCATTTGCCCCTTCGATCGTTTTGAGGAGGAAGGATCCTTTTCAGCACCATATCACCTACGTGATATACCCGAGGTCGTACCTTTCTGTCAAAAGCACGCTTCATTCTCTGCTGGTATAACTGCCCATGACATATGGCTGCTGTCGCATTACGCGAAAAACCGGCGGGAAAAGAAGAACAACAGAGCCGCCACCGTGCGTTATTTATCCCAAAAGAGGGAAAGGAAACGCTCAGAGTAAACCTAGGAAAGAACATGGTCTCGCGACCAAAGAGAATGGGATCGGGAGTCGGTTATGCGAAGGGAAGGTATTAGCACCCCTACGCATCTGTCGTACTCGACGGGA